>NW_020228253.1:79159-182453 GCF_003070985.1 Temnothorax curvispinosus
TATCGCAACAGCTTTTCGTCTTCGAATTTTTGACTTATCACGATTTTCCATTCAACGATCCACGTAATTTTTTTTCTTAATTCACGATCGTGTTTGGCAGTATGCTATTGAGTGTTATCGGTCATTCGACTTTCTTTTATTCTTACAGTAAAAAAAAGAAATTGTTCGATTCTCTCGATCGCCCACTTAACCCTTTCATTCTCAGAAATTTATCAAGTTTTTATTGTGTAGAAATTTGTCTAAATCGTAATTAGAGTCAGAATTCTTTTATTTCACATTTTAATTTGTAAAAAATTACTGGAACATTGCAATTATTTTACGAAATCATCAAAGTTTTGTTCTGTCAAAATTTTATTCACGGTAAAATTTAGCTGCTAAATAAATTTAATTTTTGTAAAAATTTAATTACGTCATTAATGAGAAAGAAAGTGTTAATTAAGTATTTAATTGAGCATTCGAACGATCGACGTCATAGAAATAAATCGTCGTGGCAGCGATTCGAACCATTGTCATAATCATCATCACTCGGAAGAACGAGGACAGTGTCGGCACGATTCAAATCGGCTCGAACCTTCAGTCTATATTACGTGGAAAGGTAATGAAAGAGAGAGAGAGAGAGAGAGAGAGAGAGAGAGAGAGAGAGAGAGAGAGAGAGAGAGAAAGAAAGAGAGAGAAAGGAAGAAAGGAACAGCAGATAACATAAAAGCAGATCAAGAAAGCACCATTACTTTTGATCATTAATTTTGTGTGCGTAAGGAAGTTATAAATTAATTATAATTGCTAATTTATTACAATAAATTTTGTACAATAAAAATTGATAAAATATATAAAAGATAATATTAATCTTTAGTAATAAAATTATAATATTTAAATAAAATACTTGGAATATTTAAATAAGATAAATCTAAATAAAGTAAAAATTATAATATAAAATGAGTAAGAGAATACAATAAGATGAAAAATGTGTGTCAAAAAAGAAATAGAATGCGATTGATTTTTTTTTCTTGGGGAGGAGGATGGAGAGTCCTACTTAACGCAGATTTCTCTATCCATCAAAGACTATATGATTTTCGGCAGTTGGTCGCAAATTCGAAAGGTAGAAAACAATAACAGTATGGCGTCGCCACTAACACAGAGGCATAGCGAATTGGAAGCAACGCTGCTTGGCCCGAAACGACCGGACCCCGACTTTGATTCTGACTTTTATATAAAGGCCAGCAGTCGGCTTCCGTGCATGAAATACCGCAGTTATGCCCCTGCACTAATTCATACTCCTCACGTAACAATGAAAGTCACTTCATTCACCTCTTATCCTTTATCACTTCCTATCTATCGACAATATCACGGTCGCTTCGAAAAAAACTTTGAAGAATTGTCCCACTTCCCGTCGAGTATCAATTGGAAAACATTATTTCCTGAATCGGTTTTCCGTTTTGATTTCAGACTTCGTCTCTGTTAATCGTCTCGCGGTTTTTTCTACAGGAGGATTCTGCTTGTGTGGTCAAACCGATGACGAAGAACATTCTGAAGAGCCATCTCGACCTCGACGCGATTTCCCGACATTCGACGGTTTCAGGATTCTAATCTAAAAGTATTTCGGTATTCGCTAGAGCTTGATTCTCAGCCTCTCTGTGAACTGGCAATGATTGTGTTTCTTCTTCAGTGTCCTGATTATGTCCATGGTCAGATTAACCATTGGAGAGCTCCATTTCGAAATGATTCCCTGACGCTCGGTTGCTTCGGGGATCCTATATAATATCCTCGCGGCCATGTTAGTTCGGTGACCGCGCGGTCGCCTAGAGTCAGACCCTCAGCTCCTCCATGACCTGAGGGTGATTGTGTCCCTTTTTCAAGGTTCCGGTGCCGGTCATGGCCAGGCTTTCCTGCTGGAGCTGGTTGGGACTGATGATAAGGTTCTGGCCAGGCTTGCCGGGCTTCGTATTCTTCGGTGGCGGGGGCGGCATAGGCACGTGACAGGTATTATTCTGAAGGTCGGCGAACTCCGGCGGCGGTATGTGCTGGATGTGATGCCGCTCGGCGGTCTTGGTTTCCAGCTCACCGCAAATGTTGTTCGGCATCTGGCCGTTCTCCTGGCGTTTTTTGGAGCAGCCGTGGTGCTGGTGGTTGCTCTTGTCGCGCTGATAATACACCCCGGCGAAAATGAGTACGTTCAGGATCAACAGGCTGCAGCCGATCGCGATTGTCACGCTCAGGGCGGTGGAATACGCCGCGAAGCCGTCCTCGGGTAACGCCGTGGTGTCCTCGAACGTAATGTCGCTGGGCATAGCCGTTGACACGTTGGACGAGGATTTCTCGATGGACGTCACCTCTAAAGTGGTCGTTCTCGTGGTCGTCGGCACCCTCTGAATGAATCTGGGCGGCACCTGGAGATAAGATTTTTCCTGAATTCAATATGATTGATTCAACTTGTTTTGATTTTGATAATTATACGATTGACCAATGGTTTTTATGATAACATTGTAATACCTGCTCGGCATCGAGAAGATGATGCGATCTAGGAACATCGTCCGAGCCGGGTTTGTGAAGGTCGGGCACCAAGTTCAACCAAAAAGAAAGGCGATGGGCCCTGTAGTGATTCTTCAGTTTCGATTTGAGCTCTGAAAAGTCAATGTACAAGTATGAGCAATTTAATTTATTTTATATACATACTAGCTGGTTACCCGGGCTTCGCCCCGGAGGACATGTATAATAATACACGCAAATAATCTCGCTCAATAGTCTCTCTCTCTCTCTCTCTCTCTCTCCCTCTCCCTCTCCGAGATTCGGTCAATTATTTCGCGTAAGAATTAAAAAAAATTAAAAAAACCGGTTTCCAGAAAATCGGTAACGAAAAACTATACACTTTACAGCACTCCCCGGAAAATTTTACCCCTATTTTATATGGTTCTAATACAAATTCGGTCCAATAGTTTTTAAGTTAAAAACGTTCAAACATACACCACACTTGTAAGAATTAAAAAAAATTTTTTAATGGGTTTCCAAAAAATAGATAACGAAAAACTATACACTCTATAGCATTCGCCAGAAAATTCTACCCCTATTTTATATGGTTTTAATATAAATTCGGTCCAATAGTTTTTAAGTTAATAACGTTTTTTTTTATTTTTCTAATTCTTACGGGTGCGGTGCATGCTTGAACGTTTTTAACTTAAAAACTATTGCACCGAATTTGTATTAAAACCATATAAAATAGGGGTAGAATTTTCCGGGGAGTGCTATAGAGTGTATAGTTTTTCGTTATCTATTTTCTGAAAACCGATTTTTTTAATTCTTTTACCCGTAAGAATTAGAAAAATTAAAAAAATCGGTTTTCAGAAAATTAGTAACAAAAAACTACACACTCTATAGCACTCCCCGGAAAATTCTAGCCCTATTTCATGTACTTGTGGTAAAAATTCGGTCCAATAGTTTTCACGTTATTAACGTTCAAACATACACCACCCGTAAGGATTTTATATAATAGTATAGATTAATATGTACAAAAGCTAAGTCTGTCTAAAGCATCAGATCTTGCCAAGTATCTGCTAAAAGTTTTGTCGGCAGAAAGACTATAGATTTGATGCCTGTTCTGATATATTAACGTGATATTGGCAGAAAACCAATAGAAGTATAATAGTCTACTAACATAATCGAACAACAGATTGGCTGCAGAAATCGAGCAGATCCTGCAGGAACCGCCCAGGCTCTGCGCGGTTTCTGCTGCCAATCTGCTGTCTAATTATGCTAGTAGACTCTGCTGATAGAACATAAGCTGAATGTGGACGCAGTTGATGTCAGTCTACCGGCATGTCTGATCAAATCTGTTACCAATCTGCTGACGTACTGCTATCATTTTGTTTACTGGGATATTATAATAATCTTTGCGCTATAAAAAGATATAAAAATCAAAATTTTTCAACATTATGTCTGTTGTATAAAAAAAGAGTAAATAAATTAAAAAGAAATTTAATATAAACTTTTTAAATATTTCATAAGACGGAAATATTTCATAAAAAAATATTAGACGAAAGAGAAACATTATGAAGGCTCACCTATGCTAAGATATTTTTTGTGGACGGCCTCATAAGCGGTCCAGTCGATATTTTTAAATTTGGTCCTTTCCGGTCTGGAACCGAGGGGTCCAGGATCAGGAGTGCCCTCGTTTGGATTCCTGGTCGATAGAGAGGAATTGTTGAACAGAAAATACATATATTATTTCACAAGAGCATCGCGAAAGATACGCTTGCTCGACAACTTACCCCGTGCGTGCAAAGTTTGTCAGATAGAGTATCACGCTCTCGGAGAGCGCTATCTCGGCCCTGGTATAGTTCTTCGGCCAATGGGACAAACCTCCGACCAGGGGCGCTCCGAAAAAATATGGCAGCTCCTCTCCGTGAATGCATCCCGGCCTCTGAAATAATAATAATAATAATAATAATAATAATAATAATAATAATAATAATAAACTTTATTAACAGGTAATAGACCCTTTAGCGTACAAAGAGAAAAGAAAAAACAAGAACAATAAAATAAAATTAAAATTTTACAACATAATATGGAGAACATTCAAGTTACAAGAGTAGACGAGAAAGTTTTTGTTTAAAAGTTGATACAGAGCCACCAAAAAAGTCAACCCTATTGGAGAAATTACTTGCAGATATTATTAGCCTATTTACACAAGAATTTGCGCTATACAAAGTACGGTGATACCCAAGGTGGAAGATGGAGTACTGTCTTAATTCTCTAGTCGGGATGTTAAAATAGATACGTTTCAACAAATCCGGACAATCAGTAGAGTAATTGAGAAGCTTAAAAATAAATGTAAGATCAAAGGTTAGTCTCCTACTTTCTAACGATAGCAGATTTAATCTATCTAATATAGTGCAGTAGTCATGGCAAGTAATTGACATGGGATTACCTAGCCGATAAGCAGCCATACGCCATAATTAACATGCTATACAATAAAAGTATAAATGTGTAAATTCCAAATAAATAAATATAGAAGCGAGACAGTAAAAATTGAAACAAAAATAAGAATTATTTCTGTTTTTGCCGTTATTTTTATTTCCATTAATTTTTTGTATGTAATACGATATGATAATTTTTTGTGTTTATCTCTCGTTTTCTTTCTGTTGTTTTCGGCTTGAAATAACAAATAAAAAAATTAGTCGGCTCGAGATAACTCTAATTTTGGCTTTAATAGTTCAATCGCGTGGTCTAATCGGAAGAAGAGGAGCAGGGATGAATGAAAAAGGATCGACGGACCGAGCTAACCGCGGAATTCAGCAGAATTTTTCAGGGTTCTTTCACGCTCGATCACATGGAAGCATTCGTGGAATCTGCCGGGGACCCAGTAGGGGCACTCACGATTTCTCGTTGAAATTGTAAAAATACCTCGGCCTGTTTCGCAAATTTCGCGTTTGCCTGCCATTTTAACAAGCCTGAAGCGCGGAGTTTTACGTCCTCGAAAAAATTCGAATTATTCGCAAGAAAGTAACGGATCATGTTTCTGCCTACAGTCGACTTTCAAAGCGGTTTTTATACTACAATTCCAAAATCCAAGAATGAAATATTATCCAATAATGATTGAGTAACTGAATCAATGGTTGATGTTATAAACAATTACAGAATAAACTGTCGGAATGCTTAATGAGTAATAGCAGTAATCAAGTCACGATTAAATTATCATTCATTAAACAGGAACTAATTACTCTTTTGATTGTTTCAACGAATTAACGTATTAATCTGTTATGACTCGTTTTACAATTGCTGGATTAAACGATCGAGCGAAATACGAAGCTTAGACTTCTTTGAAATATCAAACGCATTAAAAATGTCTCAATGTCTCGAGTTATATATTTCACTTCACGGCGCAGGAATATGAAATATTCCAGTTAGCGTTATATTCCTTTGCGAGGCGAACGTTTCGCCTCGAATGCAACCGAAACGTTTTTCTGGATGCAATCGTGCAGACGCAATAAGTTCGTTGCAGCGTTTACGCGCGATCCTTATTCTTCGTTGGCTTCGCGACGCGAGACGGGAGGGGGGACGAGGGGGGCGCGTTGAACGTTTAATGCACTTTCATTTCGCCGGTGACGGCAACGGTGATCGCCCAGGTCGAGGTGCCAGACGATATTCGTATGCAAAGTGCACCGGGTGTAAGGCATAAAGGTGCCGGCAGAAATGACGGCATGGGGTGAGAAGGGAAAAAGTGCGCGCGGAAGCTGCAGGTGCGAAGCGAACGTGGAATTTCAAATCTCTCCTTCTCCTTCCTCGTCGCGTCGTTCGGGGCTCCTTTAAAATTCCACCTCTTCGCCGTTGTTTTTTCGAATTTACGGGGGGATAAATATGGACGGTGATAATTTATTCAGCGAATTTTTACCTTTCGCGAAAAGTCGAAGGAAATTTTTTTTTTTAGAAGATTGTTCTAAAATTTTTCTCGAACACTTAACGATTTTTTAATTCTCCCGTACCCCGTGTCGTATACATTGCGTATTTATTTTTAGTTTATCTGTGTACTCGAGGGGTGTGGCTAATTGAAACACGGTTCACGGATCAACCCTGATGTAGGCGAAGAATATATATATATATATATATATATATATATATTGAAATAATATCGCGAAATTTCACGCAAACGGTAATAACTGATCTTATCGGTGCAATTTTCGGATTTCCTCTTCTACACATCCGTTTCTTGTTAGACATCCGGATGAGAGGAGAGTGGATATTGCTAATATATGTAGCATTAATAATCGCGCCACTGAAATTTATTCAAAGTTCGAAACTAGGAGTAGCTAAAGGAAAAGGGGATGGGGGAGGAAAGGAGCCGTACGCTCCATCGTAAGTTTCTGAAATCAGATATGAGCAAGAGTTGCCACCGTGTTGTCGCATTTCCGGTGAATCCCAACTTATGTTTCGTATACATGTAGGCGTTATAAATGACCTAAATAAATAATTAATATGAAAAACAGATGAGATTACGCATCTAAATAAACTTACCAAAATCTTTACCGCGCTACTTTTTATTAATAGAATTTTTTGATGTGTGTTTAGTTGAGCTTCTTGTATATTTAAAATCTGTACTTATTGCAAGAGATTTATTATTAAATTCCACAATTTAGAAGACAAATTAAATAATATCAAAAATATCGTGGATATAATGTAATAATAATTAAAAGTATATATATTCACAAATAATCAGATATATTTTCAAATGTCTTTTATTCTCTAGATTTTTTTCTAGTAATCTAGATTATACCAATTCTTTTTCATTCCAGCTTGTGAGATAAAAAGTATATTCCGATAACAAACCTGAGGATAGTCTCCGAATTTCGTTTGATAGTCGAAAACATATAGATAGGAGTTCCTATGGGATTGGCTGTGAAGATCCGCTGTTCTCGTCGCCGGAGCGACTGTATTCGCATCCCCTAGGGCCTCTAGAGTTTCATCTCTGAAAAAAATGTATATATATCCTTTTTGTGGTTTTCATATAAATATACTTCGCAAACTCCTTCCACAAGCTCTAACTGAAAATAAACTTAAAGACCGATAATAGAATTAAAATAAGTGAAATATAAAATTTTGTAATTTTTTTAAAGAAAATCTGTAAAATTTAAAATTATTTACGTATTTTATTTTAAAGCAGAAGTAATTAGTATATTAATCAAAAATAAAAAATTTTAAAATAGAAAACAAGATAACTTTGATAAGTAAATATTAGATTTATAATAAATCTAATAAATAATAAAACAAATAATTGTATATAAAAAACTAGTAAATATATACGATTAAGTATTGCTAATAAATAATAGCTGAAGATTAATTGAAATAGATACTTAATGGTAATTAAAATAAATAATAGATTATTATCAAGTATAAAGCTCTTAATAATAATAAATAAACGAACAAAGGCAAATAAGAGCTAGTTCGCAACGATGGTCCGGCGACAGTAACAAAACAAATATTACACTTATAAATAAATTAATTTAATATAATAAAGTATGTTATATAATAAAGTTACTTTATTATATTAATTTATTTATAATTGTAATATTTGTTTTATTATACTGTCGCCCGACCATCGTTGCGAACTAGCTCTTATTTGCCTTTGTTTGTTTATTTAATAGATTATTGTTATAAAATTTCTTTTTAATTAAATTTAGTCTTTCAGAATTTACCTAATATTGACGGGATGTTGCACAGGTCGTTCCCAGTCTGTATACTCATTTATTATGGTTGCCAGGATCTCCGGCTGGTGATACGTGTACGTGTTCCGCACGAATTGACGCAGGATCTTCGTTCTTCTGTCGGCCTCGATCCCATACTGAGCATCGTCGGCAGTTAGCGAAAAATACGCCTCGGAACGAACAACACCCACCATCAGGTCGTACCTTGTGAATAATTCAAAAATTTTTCTTCTTCTATCGTTAAAAGAGATAAAATAAAGTTTCACGAAATGTTAACAAGCTCGCAATTTACAAAACATTTACGGACTTATGAGCTTCGTCTTAAAGTATAAAAAGCTTCTTGAGATACGAGAAATTTCCTTTTTAGTTGTGGATCCTGCAAATATTGGAAGATTTTTGTTTACGTAGAATTCCGCATTATACAATATTTGTCAAAATAATAGAAAATTCCACAAATCACGGAAAAAATTAACAATATAAGTATAAAAATTTCAACTATTGATATTTGAATTCATAGAATTCTTAAATAAGATTTTCCATTGACACATTGGATACATTTTTCGATACTTTTATAGTCTTGTTTATGCGAGCTTTCCGTATTTTCCAACAAAGAATAAAAGGAGTTATTTTCGATGTTGCAAGATGCGATTTTATCTCTCTCCGTGATGTTTCTGCAAAACTCGGGTATTGTTTCTCGCGCTATTTATTTTCTCTTGCCTCGATGCTCGATTTTGCTAGTTATAACGGTTGGAGGCAAAAAGAAAAGCTCGAGACGATACCTCGACAGTTTCGCCACGACGTCCTTCCTCAGAAGAATGTTGTTGAGCGTATTGATCGTGTCGACTTGCAGGGTGTAGTCCTGATCCTCGGGATCGCCGGGATCGATTACGACGCCGTCTATACTGGGGCCGAAGGCTGGCGCGAACGCCAGCCCTTTAACGGGCACCGACACCAATTCGCTCAAGGACACGTCTCTCAAGCACTTCAGCAAGGCCTGAGGATCCTCCGCCACCTGCGCGACAGAATAAAATCAACACACTTCAGACGGATAATAACGATCAGAATCCTCCATTACCACATTTTGGTTTTTATACCACTCTACAAGCGCAAGAAAGAAGAGCATTAACGTTTTTCGATATTTGTCAACCTTCTCTTTTAGTGAAAATGAGCTGACAACAGTTTTCGAGTTGAAGCAACTAAAGAAGATAGAACTGTGGAAATTGGGTTTCAGGAAAACAAATAAATAACACGAGCATATTTCTTGTTTAATTTCGAGCAAACTTTAACAGTGTCGTAATTATATGCTTGATTACAATAACAAATTGTAAGTACGTAATATAACTAAGCTTAACTATACAATCATCGCTCTAAAAGTCGAAGAATGAAATATCACTGAAAACGAGTAAAATGCCAAGTGTAACGAAAAGTGAAAATTGAGCCCGTACACTTCGGAGTGAGTCGCCGCTCTAAAGAGTAAAATTGCGTTCTATAAGTTGGAGTAAAATCGCACTGCATTTGAGCGAAAGAGCACTCTTTTCGAGTGCAGTAGATTATTGCCCAGAAGTGAATTGTGTCACTCACAACTTTGAGTGAAAAATTTCACTCTGTTAGAGTCATTCCCAGTGAGAAACGATACATCGGATCGACGTCGATTAGATATCGAAATCTCGATATCAATATAAAATCGATCTTCACATCAATTTCGATATTCAAATGGTCAGTTTCAAGCATTCACCGACATCGAAATCCTTGAAAAATCGATATATTTCGTATGATAGCTAGAGCACTTTTATAATGCTTTTTGATGTCATAAAGAGTTTGCAAACGGAGGGATTCCATTCCAACCTTTTTGTAAGAATTATTTGATATTTATGAAAAATATAGCAATCGAATCAATGTCGAAACAATGTCAAATTAATGTCAAAGAGTTCAAATCGACATCGTTTCAACATCGATTTGATTGCGTGCATCATGCATGACTCTTAATTATTGGGCAAAGTTGTCCCAATATATTTTAAGAATATTTTATAATAATATATTTTAAATATTTATAATATTTTTTAAATAAATTTATAATTAATTAATAATATAATAATAACTTATTATTCTTACTGAAAACCATAATTAACTCGTTTTTTTTTCATTGAAAAACGTAATCCCCGGTAACAAATTTTTCATATTAACAACATATATATAAATGTATATAATCCTTTTCTAAAAAGGGCATTATATATATGATACATAAAATATAATTTATATAAATTATATATAATATATATATTAGGTCGCATACTTAGTTAATGTAATTCAAAACACAATAATTTTCAATTTTCTTCGATTCAGGAAACAATTTAGTTCTTTTTATCTCACAAAGTCGAATCGATATCGAAACGATATCGAATCATTGATAATGGACAAACATGAAAAACATTAAAAATCTTGAAAGAAAGTATTATATTATATTGCTACATGCTACCAACAGATTGTTTGCAAAGTTATCATAACATCGAAATAACCTCGAAATATTTGAAACTATCGATGTTCAACAACCTGACAAAACCGCATCGATGAGATCTGATATAGAATCAATATCGAATCGACGTCGATCCGATGTATCGTTTCTCACTGGGATTTGTCAATCGATCTTTAGTGAATCGGGATTCACTATAGCTTTAGAGTGAGATCGTATCACTCCGGTAGAGTAGCCTCTCTAAAAATGTAAGTGAAAAATTTATTCCTACCTTATGAGTGCCCGCATTTACTCAAATTAGAGTAACAATCGCTTCTGATACGTTAGTGGCGTAACTACTCTATGAGATTTATAGCAGCAATGCCACACAAGAATTGGGGAAGATCGCGATTAATAATCTCCTCTCGGCATTTTCGCTCAGAAAACGAAACTCGAATCCAGATTGGCCATAGAACCTGTCATTACAATTAGGACCGCGATCTACGGGATACCCCATTAACTCGTAACATTTAACGCGATTGTGCCCGGTAATTTTATCGGGAACGGAGAGGATCGGCACAATCAGAGACGCGGCTCCCGATTTCGATGTGGGATAACGGCGGGATCCTCGACGTCCGCGTGCGGCGCGCGGGCAATTTTGCACACACGCAGGACGTCGTATTTAGTCAGCGGGTGATTCGACATTCGATTGCGGTTAACCGCCGCGTCTGCGCTGGCGAGCTGGATTTCCAAAGACGATTACCGACGTTAAAGCAATTCATTTGCGTGCGACCCTCGAAATTAAAGCGAATCGCCCGGTGAGAGAGACCGGAGCGGCGCGGCGGCCAGTCCAAACTCCGGACGCCCCGGCGCGTCGGCGCCGGCTGAATTTCGCTGAGCGACGCACGAAAATCTTGTTTACCTTGCCGGCACGATGTGTGGTGCCGTGGCGCGGGGTGGTGGCCTCGTTAAGGCTCGCCCTTGTTCCAACGGTATATATCCTTGCCGGGAAATGCCACCGGAAAATGTCGACCCTTTCCCGACACGATCCCGCACGTCCCGCGCGCGAAACGCGTCAACTCTGGGAACGCCTTCCGTTATGCTCGGGCGATTTGCCACGTGAGTTATTCCATGCGTTATGCGCGGTTTATCACGCGCGATAAACAGATGAAGGAAAAGAACCGCAGAAGTTTATTTCGTTATTTGTTTGAAGAATGAGGAAACGCTTATTGTATGAACGTAATAAAAACATTTAAAACCGTTTTTCCCTCTGTTGAATAGATTATTAGAACATAAAAGTAACTGCAGAATCAGATAAATTTCGAGATTTTTTTCTTCTTGGATTAACTTTCGAAAATTTAATCTCCGTGCACGTCCTATTTATGTATTCTTCTGTGAAAATATTGTAAATAACTTCAAAATGAACATTTTAAATAAATTTTTACCAACGAAAAAGACGAAGGCATAAAATGTTCAAATAAAGTCACATAGGTATGTATAGTGATTGAATATTTTCTTGTTATTCTTGACATATTTACATATTTAATTAATGATATAACAAAATATTTTTATTATTCTTTTCTTTATATGGACAATTGGAGGAGCTCCACTCCTTCTCCATTGGGTCGGAGCTTTACTCTTTCTCGGTCAAACATTACAAAGATCTTTCTTATCGTCCGATTAATAAAAATAACCTAGACAACACAATGCCCAAAAAACCGAGACATAAGACGTCTTTGAATGTCTTAAGATGTCTTATGTCCCGATTTTGAACGTTGTGTTGTTTGGGAAACTGTGTGAAAATTAATATGTTAAATTATTCCTTTTCTATGTTGTTCTAGGGCATAATCTTATAATATGTGTACATATATAAAGATCAAAGCATGTATAAAACATTAATAATCTATTCTATATGTATATGCTAAATATTGTTAATTAGTTTAGAATATTGATATTGTTAGTTAGGTTAAAATGTTGAATAAAAGATTTTTCAGATATTACACGGCTTTAAACTTTTGTCGGTAAAAATCCATTTAAAGATATTAATTTTGAGGTTCAAAACATTCAAAACATTTTTACCGAAAAATACATAAATAGAGCGTAGATGGTTTTCAGATAGGTATGTACGTCCTTCTTTTATCTGTTTTTTTCCGAATAACATCAGAGCTCGGGAAAAAAGCTCCGAATCGTTAGCCAAAAAATATAGTATATTGGGGCCTAAGCGGCCCCGATTTGCGGGTCACGATTGAAAGTAACGATTAAACGAGAATTGGAACATCGATTGTTTTTCAGTGTGTTTCTAAAAGCGTCCCGCGCAAAAATGGCGGCGCGCGCGAAAATGGAAATTGCGAATAGGGATCATATTATGCCGTTCGGATCGGCGGACTTGTATAGCGGGGAATCAATTTTATTTCCACCTCCGCATTCGTCCACACACGCCCGAAAATGTCCACGGGGGAAAGTTTGAATTGGAAAAACACTGTTGGGGAACCGGGTTATCTTTTATTGCGTTATTTTTGATGAATGAGAAAACGCGCGACGGCGGCGGGCTTGTAGATATCGAGGATCTACTCCGACGAGCTGGGGATCGGGAGAATATCGTCGCTGGAATTTACAGCAGTGCATATCAATTTCAATAAGGAATACGTCACGGTGGTTCTGCGGTAATAAAGTGAGCCAAGTACGTAATTCACCTTTAATAAAATAACCGTCAACCGAGGACAACATATTTTTCATGGCTCGTAGCGCGCAGGAATATATCTAGAGAAAAAAGAAAAGAAATGGGAAAGGAAGAAGAGAGGAGCGAGATGGGAATAACGAATCTGTGCGGAATAATGGTACGATAGTATACTTTATTGAAATTTGAGATAGCTATATAATTTTATTTAATGTCATTTCTCCGGTGAAACCGATATATAAAATGTTATTCGAGCAATCAAGATATTTCTGAATGATAAAATAATTTTCACGGCTCGTCGCTGTGACTGGTACGCGCACGAAATTTGCATCGCCCAGACCTGCAATTTGCGAAATTTAACGTCCCTTTTATTGAAAGTGCGCGCGCATTGCACTCGCCTATCGGGGGGCGGCCGATGTCTCGAGTGTATATTAGCTTAATTGAAACGCGCCGTTAATATAATTGGTATTACGTAATTAATGCTGTAAAAACACCGGGTGCGCGAGTGTACTCGCATTTGATATTTTAATTTATGCCCGGCCGCTTCTACGCGGTCATTTCGCCGCCGACGATCGGAATTATCGCGAATTATGCGAGCCGCGCGGCGCTCGAAAACGAGCGAATAAGAGTTAACGCCCACGGGGGAGGGGGGGAAGAGTGTGCCGACACGATGAAATATAACGGATACGCGTCCTGTCGGTCTCACCCTGTAAACTCTGAAATGAACGGAATGTATCCCGAATTTAACGTTAAATTCAGCGCATTCACTGTCTCGTAAAGTCAAAATCTGCTTTTCGGAGCTTTTAAATTTTTGAAAATCTTTCACTCCCATCTTCTCCCCGTTACAAATTTGATTTTTTACTTTTTAAATCTAATAGAGTGCTTTCGTCACTAATATATTAGAGCGATTGCGATAGCCACTCCGAAACAAAGGGTTGTCACTCAATTTTCACTTTTCGTTACACTCGCATTTTACTCGTTTTGAGTGATATTTCACTTTTCAACTTTTAAAGAGTAGGTTTATTATTTGTAAAATCTGCCTTCAAATTTGCTTCCATTTCAATTCCATAAAATCAAATTTCGACATAAATGCCGCAGTTATACACATGGTTTAAATTCTATATTAATTAACGATGCCATTATTTTTGGAGAGAGAGAGAGAGAGAGAGAGAGAGGCTCCAGAGGACGGTGGAAGGATTAATGAAATTATAGGTTGACGCGCGGGATAATTTGGACGCGATCGGGAGGACATGTTTGTACTCACCGACGAACAATTTAGGTGTTTGGCGACCTGCATGGCGTAATTGGCGGCGCCTCTCACCAACGCCCAGGGTGAAAGCGCGCTGCCTGACATCAGAACGCTCCGATGGAACAGCAGACCTGCAATCGAGTCACCGTTGATGTCACGTACAGTGCGTGTTTCACAAAGGTTTGCTACGAAAGCAGCGAATATAGTAGATACATTTTTACTTTATAAATGATGTTAATTAAAGCGTAATTTATCAGTCTCAGAATAATAATTATAATAATAAAGAAATGAGGATCTTCCTGTTATTAAGACGTTATTAATATATATTTTACAGCGTTTCTCTCGGCAAATAGAGGCATAATTAATTATTAATAACACTTTGTAAGATCTTTAGTGCCTAAGTATTTTTCCTCCCATTATTATTATTATTTTTCCGCGCAGTGCCAGCGATGTCGTGATCTTCGCGTCCTTTGTACGTACACCGGGAAATGTTCCCGGAAATGTTTTGCATCGTAAAAATTCTATATCTTTTAGAATCGCTGCGATTCAAGATGCGATTCCGGAATCCGCGCGCGACGCGTGGAATCTTTGTGTCGCACTTTTTGAAAGAGAGAGAGAGAGGGGTGGCCCGCTTTATCTCGGGACTTGCAAATCGTATCTCGTAATGCAAGGAGTGTTTGCTCGCGTGTGGGGAAGAGATTATATATCGCGACGCACAGAATTGAATTTCGAGATGATTTCGGGGTCGATTCCCCCTGCTCGCGCGGACGGAACTACGATATTACCTGAGTAAACGAAATACAATCCGAGTTTCAATGCATAGTAACGAATACTCATCTCGCGACCGCTCGATAGATTTATTTCCAATCAACGACTTCCATTACGACGTTATCAGCGATTTCCGCTCTAAGGATGAGTCGCCGAACGTGCGGCCATGTACAAAGATGTCTAAAAAAAGAACCCGGATAAATGCATCGTGGTATTGGAAAATGCGATGGGAGAACTTTTGCGGAGAAAACTTATGTCACGATCTTATTTCGTATGTCAGTATACATTATGAAAATTACTTGATTATTATTATCTACATTTTTACATTGCTTACGTTATTCGCTCTATGTTAATATTACGTAAATGAGAAAATTAATAATTAACTGAACGAGCTCTCATTCATTTTTCGAGGCTGCTGAAACGTCTTTCTATTTAATTAATAATTTTTATTTTCTCTATCGGAGAAAATGGAGGAAAATAAAATGTTGGAAGTTTTTTTTCTCCGGTAGTAATAATAAAATGTATGTAATATTTTAAGGTAGAACAAAGAGTCGCGCGGGGGCTTATTAGTCATTAATTTTCTCATCACACGTCGTAAAATTGGACATTACGTAAGGGATGAATAGACAAGAGAGCGCACGGTTTGTAGCGCCAAGAAAATTAAGGCGGAAGGAGCGTATACACGACGTTACACAACTTCGCCGTGTTAGTTCATCTATTATTTAATACAGAAGACCGGGATAAGTCGCTTAATCCCAATTTTGTGAGTCGTTAATCTTGATATCTCGAGGAGGCGAGAGATATTCCATGAAAGATACTTTATACGTATATACCAAATCTCGTACACAGTGCTAGTTAAAAACTGTAAAAAACGTTCTTATTGATCATTTGTAATTAATTAATTTGTTGCAGACAGAGATTGGTTTTAATTATTTCTATATTATTATTAATATGTTGTGTTTATAATTCTCAATATTATTATTTCTAAATTTGTTATTTACTTACTGTTAATTATAATACTTTAATAATTATACGTTATTAATTTGCATGCAATACAAGAAAGGTTTGTTGTTTTCATTTAATAAATTTTCTCGCAATATCTGCGTATTCAAGCGAGGTGAAGGCAAAGTAAAAAGCGACAGACGATGTTTTCCCACGTCTAATCGCAGTTTGCTTGGCCAGCTATCTTGATATTCGACGAGATACGTCTTGGAGAATGTCTTGATCTTATCAGCCCGATATACACGTCGACATCTGATTCGGTCTCATTCATTTAGCGAAGGAGATACCAGGGTAAACTCTGAATATCCTGGGCGGCATCCTTGACGTATTTCCGACATTACGGAATCAAGATGGCCCCCGGTTCTTCCGATATCCGTCGCCGTTGAGAGAGGACGACACCGAACGATAAGACGGTGTCGAAGCTCGACATTAAAGGACTATTAAAGGATTATCGCCGGCTCAAATTCCGTCGCGTTACTTGGATTTAATGGCAGGTCTCCCATAATACCCGAGGATTAATTAATTCCTTCGAGAGAACAAAATCCCCCCCAGGAGCCAAGAGTTCGATGAATTAAAGGTGCGAGATCAAAGGAAACGAGGAATTGAGAGATCCGAATATTAGAATTTAAAAGATAGAAAAAAAAAATCTCTAATCCAAGAAAATCGAAAAATCAGAAGAGAGCTAAGATGCAGGATTGAAGCAATCGAGAAATTGAAAAATCATGAGATGAGTATTTAAGGAAGCCCAAGGTCCAAATATTCGAGCGTATAAATTATTCAAGATGCAGAATCAAAGAAGATGAGAAACTAACAAGAAAATTCGGGAATTGTTAAAGTCGGGATACAAAATATTGGGAACAGTTGAGATGCACATTGGACATATTCAATGAAAGATATTATATAGGTTGGCCAATAAGTCCGTGCGGTTTTTTTACTTATAACGGAAATAGAAATCTAGATTACAAAAAAAATTTAAATTTCACAGATTATTTTAAATCTAATGTTATAAAAGCAAAAATTATAGAAGAAATGTAAAATTCTTAAAAACATTTAAAGATCCGTAGTTTAACTATAAGAAATTAAACTTTATTGTTCTTTATTATTTATCGCCATATCGCGGTCAGTTTTTGCACGAGAAGTGCATCAGCTCGTAAAGAAGAGATACGATATAACTTTTTGGTCCGGGTCTCCCTGTTATTCTTCATCGTATTCTTCGATCACGTGCGGTAGTACTGGTTTTATCAACTTGAGGGGACAAAAAAAACAGAGTATCACAATCTGTTTCGTAACCGCAGAGCTTATCGCCGGAGGACCTTCTGGATGATAATTCACTACAGCTGCGAGTTGTCAATGGTGGTAGGGGCCAGCTGATTCCTCCATAATTTATGACGTCTGGTAAACCACCCCATTATTCCTGGCTTCTCCGTATCATTGTCTCGTGCGGGTTCTCGCTCTTCGACCTCTACCCTCTACGTCTCTCTCCTCTTACACTCTGCCGTTTCTACCTGACATTATCTGTTTCCATACGATGCGACAAGAGAAACAGCTTTCTATAGGTTAGTCTAAGACACTGTTACATGTATATTTATTCCGTACAAGTTCCTCAGGCCAAAAGACTTTTGAAAATATATTTTAGTCCTTTTCAAGAAAACTAGATATTTTGTTACATAATATATGTACAAAATGTAACTCATATACATATGCAGATTAATTGTATATTTTTCTTTATCTGTAAAGTTTATTGGCCAATTTTAAATCAATTTTTTTTGCCAAAAATTTTTGTACTTTATCTTTTTAAACTTTTTATTTGCACTGTTATGTACAGTTTCGTTAATGTAAATTGTTTTAATATAATTATTTATGTGTTATAGAACGAAGCGCCCTTGCGTTAATACAAATTTAACCCGGGAACGGGGTCACTTGGGGTGACTTTTTTTACTCCAGTGTCGAAGAAATGAAGCTTACGTCAGTAATTTTCTTTATCCATCGAGAATAATCCATATTCAAAAGTTCCAAGACTGAATTCACTTAATAGAAAAAAGGATATCCCAGGTAGCAGAATAACGTCTAAAGACGTCTTATTAATGACGCCTAAGACGTCATTAAAACGTTATTATGATGTCATTTGATGTCACTCTGCTACCTGGGATTTACATGGCAATACTGAAACAACATTGAGACAACATTTTTCAGACAACATTGAGTAAATCTATTATATATGGCTTCAAATACTAACAAGTTATAGGACAATCAAAAATATACAATATGCAATTCATAACAATAATTTTTAATTAGGATGTAAAAGTCATTCTAGAAATCGTTCCCGGATTAAGAACATTGCAAATGGAAACGTGACTCACCGTCGGGAACCGCGTGGCTGGTCATCAGGAAGTTAACGCAGGCAGCGCCGGTGCCGTGTCCTACCAGCGTGACGTTTTTGGGATCGCCCCCGAAATAAGCGATGTTCTCTTGTACCCAGTGTAGCGCCGCGATCTGGTCCATCAGACCATAATTCGCCGGCGAGCGTAAGTGCGAGTCTGTGTTGGCGTTTAGAAAGCCTGCAATCAAAACAAGCCCCCCGCTTATGGTAAATGCGACGCTCTGGGTGTCCATTATCGACGGTTACGGGTAGTATAACATCACCGTGATCGCACCGGAATTACCGCCGATGGGCTTAACTCCAATCGTCGCATGTCGCGGACCATCGAACGACAGACGAGATAAATCGTGGGATATCAATGAAATTGGGATTAGTCATTAATCTAATTGTAAATGGGGAAAATGAGCAAATGAAGAAAATCTAGAGATATAATATTATAGTCATTAATTTTTTCTAGGCTTAGAGATATAATTATGTTTAATCTTTTAGTGACTCTCAAGGTACATATAAAAAATTAATTATAGCAAATAGTTGATAATTTAACGAACTATTGATTATGTAAAAAAAAATCCTTTCGAATCTTGAATATTTATAGTAAATTACTTTTATATATTCATTAGTGATTAATCCGTAATTATAATGTTTTCATATTTTTCTTTAAAATAGTTATTTATAGTTATTAAACTCTACGATGATATTTTGAAGAAACTAACTACAATAGATTGTTTTCCTATATATGTTTGAAAAAATCCAATTTTTATGTTTGAAATCACAACACGTTTTAAAAAATTCCAATACAATTGTTACAGATTGTTGTGCTAAATTCAATTTACCTACATTCTGCTTGAAGTATTAACTGTTTTTTGCATCTATATCTGAATTATTTGGTCTGTTAGAGGAACCTCGCGCCGTACCCGCGCTGGCTCTCCCGCGCGAAAGGGCTAAATGGCTACGGGATGTAGAGATTGGCTCGTCTGGCGAGCAGCCGGGTATGATTTAGTGTTCAGATGGCGTATCACGTCCTACTTTGTGTATCGTTTCGCCGAGCGAGATATCGCTATCAATTGGCGGAGCCGAGGTGATATTTATGACGGCCGGATGGCGCCATTGGCAACAGTCTTACTCCGATTTGTCGGGTTCAGCATTGTCATGATACGCAAAACCGTTTCCCGCGACTTCGTCCTCGTCGAAATACATTCGTCAATAGTGCCGACTTTATTCTTTCCCTTCCGTTTCCGCCAAATAAATCAGGATTCGTAAATCTGCCAGCTTGTCTAGATTTGTGCATATTTATTCCCATATTTGTTCCATTGGGCTCCATAGTTTTATCGCCCACGGCTGAATACTGCATGGAAACCCCCAATCGCACAATACGAAGAAATTTCGACACTATGCGGCTGGAATAGTAACGAGATGATTCCGAGCTAAGTGCATTTCATTACATTGTACGGTAATTATGGCTATTTTCTTCCTTCTCCAGATCCAATTATAAGGAATGGGAACAAATTCGCGCACGCAATTCAGAGTTTTTGCCATTATCATAAAACGATATTGCCAATTGGTAAAAAAAATAAGAATTCTTCAGTGATATTATTCTTCAATTATTTAATTATCAATTTTATAATTAAACGAAACCGGGAATTAGCAGCAGTGTCAGCTATCCCAATGCAGTCAATCTCTTTTAATATAGATGGAGGAAGGAAATTAGATTAGCGCTAATCGAATCAGGCTCGGCCCTTGGAGGATTCTCTCCCGCCTTTTCCTTCCTTTCATTCGGCCCGAATTAAATCGCGAGCAACGATTGTTGTTGCTGGCAAGTTCGGACGTGATATTTCACCTTCGCAATAAAGGCTGCGCGCCTGGCCGGGTATGTTTGCCCCGTCGCGCTCCTTGAAACGCCCGCGCGCCATTAAATTATCCATCATATTTACCCGCCGACATACTGGAGATTGTTCTTCGCGGAAGCTAAGAGGATTATTCCCATTATGAGCCGCCGTGTATATACTTGTCGGTGCGCATTAACTTTAGGGCACTCGGTGCCTTAACAAGGGAGGCGTTACTGTCGTCAGGATCTAGGTCAACGATGTTGCGCCGACTGTTTCCCACCGGCCTTGGCAAATCGATAATTTGGGAAGCTTTGCCAGAATGGAAAAACGCCCGATTTTCCCCTTTCTAAGTTTCCACGAGATTACGTAGGGTTCTTGTAAGATTAGTTAGGGTTAGTGTTTCCCCCACAGATTGTTCAATAATTAGCCGTCTAATCGAATTGGGAATTGGGAATATTCGTGTCTTTCCCAGACGTATCTTTAACGACGTCTTTAAGACGTCTTATGTCTCTATTTTGAACATTGTGCTGTTTGGGTTAATTTTTCTCTATCTTTCCTCGGACTTCTCGCAGCTTAAAGTTTTATGGAAGACTGGGTTCGCTTGTTGTATCTATCTCCTAAGACTTTTATTCAATAGGACGTTAGCGATGCAATCTGATATCGATTGTTGGGAAGGGTGATTTTCGTACCTCCTTCGTACTTTCTCTCTCTCTCTCTCTCTTTCTCTTTGGATTTTCGCGACGTTGAATTCCTAGAGGATTAGAATCTTCCGAGACTTTTGTGTAATGGGATGTGTTTGCATCGCCTCGTACAATCTTTTCCCATCTTACCTACGAGACGGTGTTTCCTCGTCTTCTCGGCTTCTAGCCTTCGGGCCATGTCTGGTCCGATCCAATAACGATTCTTCGCGCTCTACGTTGTGGAGGAGAAAAAAAAAGCGTACAAAGCTTTTTCGCGCGCGCACACGTTCACACGCACCGCGGAGAGAGGTGCGAGAACATGAAAGCGGAATAGAAATAAAGCACCGGTCATGTCCCATTTGATATTCAACCTCCGGCGTATCTGTCGCGCTGCGCTTCCGCGTCTCCCATTCTTCTCGTTACAATAGAACTGCTGAACGCTATTCGTTGATTTAAATTTTCCGGTACACGCTGGTATACACGGGGCGGGTGGAAGGGAATAGGGTTCGGTGTATCGCGCGCCGGTCGGCGCGACGCTCCACAAAGCGCCGCATCATTTTTCCGAAACGAAGAAAAATGGAAAAAACGGGGGTTCTCGCACGCGCGCGCGGGCGCGCGGGCGCGAGGAAAAAACTGCGGTCGTTGCGGAGTGAAATTTCCTGGGCGTCTCGTCGCCATTTTATCCCACTACTTGCTAAGGCTTTTTTTCTCGCTGCTCTTTCTCTGTTTTTCATTCCGCCATCGACAGAATCGAATTCTAGAATTTGGATTTACTATTTGCTGTCATCGTGTGTCACCTTTCGAATTTACTTAACGAGATATGACCCCCTTTTGTACTGTAACACTCTTCACTATTTCCTTCCTTACGTATAAATATCTTCTTATCGCTTAACTCGGAAACGATCACCTCATTTTATTTTGTATAAACATAGGTACTTAGGGTGATTTTTATATCTCCAATTAAAAGTTATTGTTATTAATTATACGGGGTGTTCCTGCACTCAGTGCCAAAACTGACACAACGGCTTTTAGATTTTAAGCTTTAAAAAGCTTGAAACAATTTATTAATTCATTCTAGAAAGTGTGTTGAAGTCGACGGAGAAATTTTTGAACATTCTTTGTAAAGCTTTAAACAGAATAAAGAACTTTAATTTATGTTTTCTTATACAAAAGCAACTTCAATACCCTATTATAACTCCGAAACCGTACGGATTCGGGCATATGTTTATTAAACATTTTCGATTTATTTTTATATGCTAAATCCGATATGTCGGTTTCGGAACTGAATGCAGAGACACGTACCCTGCATATTGCATGTTTTTCATTGTTCTATAATTTATTAGTACTTGAGGACGGTATGTATATAAATTCACTCAATATTTTCTGAAAAAAAGTAAGGAGAAACCAAATAAATATTTTAAAAAACAGAAGAAGCACTTATTGTGTAACGTGAGTTTTATTTATTCGACACTGTGGTGTGAAAATCCAGAGGCGAAATTCTGTAACTTCTTAACGACAGTTTCGGTATCGTTGCGCAGCCTTTTTACCATATATAATACCTGCGCAATGATACCGAAACTATCGTTAAGGAGTTACAGAATCCCGCACACAGGTGACCGTTCCCGGATTAATCTTAAAGTATTTTACAATAACAGAGTAGTAAACTAATAATACAATCTTTATCTAAAATCTAAAAGATAATTTTAATAACATCACGCAGTTCAAATCTAATCTAAAACGTCGATTCCTGAGATCTTTAGATACTCTACTCAGCTTGAATTTTTAATTCCGTGGTTTTCAACTCTCTTTCGTTGAAATCTTAGGGCGAGAAGGTTTTAAAACACCCTGTATGCACAATGAGGGTGATGGACGAGAACAGCGGGGTTTGCTGTCGCACCGAAGAACGGGATGAGTGAGTGAGAGTGAGAGTGAGTGAGAGAGAGAGGAGAGAAGAGAGGGAGAGTGGGAGAGAAAGAGGGAGGGAGGGAGGGAGGGTCGGAGTGAAGTCAAGAATTTAGTTTGGTGAAACGGAAGACCTGGCCGTAATGAGTTTCCTATTAGATTTGGTTGCCCGGGTTGCCAGGCAACAACCCGGGTCGTCGGAACTTGCAATCCCCGTGGCCGCGTTCGCCATCGTTTCTTCGTGCTCTTCTACTTTTTCTGCGGTTTCTTACCCCGTCGTCCGGAGAGCGTCGCACGTCAAACGTCACGGAGTAACAAGTTCTATTTAATGGTGTAACCCCGCGCGCGGCAGTCTGCACCTCTTGGGCAGACGAGTAGGATACGTGTTTGGAACTAATTGACCGGTTTCAAGGACCGGTTGCACCAACACCGACCTCGGTCGGGTCATCTCTGTCGCGACCGCAGCTTCCAGTACTGTATGTTTGCCTATGGATCGGAGCAGGAAAATTGAGTAAACACACTTAGCGTTAAGTGACGTCGTTGGTGTAACCGGCCCTAAATAGCTAATGAGCTACGGTCGACTAGCTCGTTTCAAACCTTAACTGCTGCGAGGTAGCGTTTCACACCATTAAGCGAGCAACTAACATATGTGATTTATCTGAGTTCCGAACTGTTCGCAAAAGTTATATCTGACTCAGCAATCGAGATTAATTATCGAGGTTTAACGCAGACGAAAGGAAAGAAACGTACATAGAAACCTAAGAAATAAAAAATATATGTTGAAAATCTCAGAAATTGACGATCTACTAGAAGTAAAGACATTAAGAATTAAAATCTGTGTTTATGTACGGAAATTAAAGTAAACTTTTTTGAAGAATTAAGAAATTGGAAGTTTCATAAGACAAACCGGAAATGTAAAGAAATTGAAGGAAACTAGCGTCTAGACCCGAAGTTTAGCAACTAATAGATCCCGGAAGTTGGAATCAATTACTCAAAAATTTAAAGAACAGGAGAACTATTTTAAGACTCCAAGGAGATGACGCGTCAACAACTTCGGGATTGAATCCCCAACTCGAAATGTCTGGTCACATCCAAGGATAGACCAAGATACAGGAATCCTCGAGGACCTATAGGATTGCCAGGTCCAAAAAACAGGAGATTTGGCTCTCCAGGAAAATCCAGGATTCCACGACTGAAGGGATCTAGATGTCACCGAATTGGGACCGAAGGCATCTGTCATGACTTACCGAGAATGCCGAGTCTATAGTTGATGGTGACGACGACGACACCTCCGTAACTCGCCAGGACGCTGCCGTCATAAGGATTTCCGCTGCTCCATTCGTAGCTCTCGCCGTGCACGAACACAATCACAGGATACCTTCTGCCGCCGCCGTCCCTCGCGCCGGCTGTAATCAATAAAATTATTCTGGTGATCGATCGACAGTCTCGACACCTGATAGTTCACGTCGCGCGGCCTTAAAAGGTCATTTTTCAGTCTTTTAAGGTTCTACGGAAGTTTTGACAGCCGGGTAAAGAATTACCGTGTCCTGAGGAAATGCAAACTTTACCAAACCAGCAATCGAACGGTCATATCCTTTACAATCGTAAATTATTGCATATTTGCAATTTGCAAGAGATACTACTGGTACTAGTCGCAAAACCAGAATATATTTAGAAAATTTAAATGCAGGAAAGAATTATGCGCGATTGCTTCGACGATGAAGAAACATCCTGCTATATATGCGCACAATAAGTCAATAAATGATTAATATAAATCAATCGAGCTAACACATAATACAAGATAGTAAAATATACTATTTAATAATAATGAACAAAAATCAGATAGATTTGTAATTTAACCTTTAATGTTATGTAAGTAAAGATATACCTACATATGTAAAATGTGCGTAATACGCGAAAGATTTCGATGCTCATTCAAGTTCTGTGCCTAATGGACAAGGTGTGTGCCTGTTGGGCGACGTGTCGCTTTTGATGTAATTAAAACAAGCGGCGGGGTGGCGATGGCGGTGACTCGTACACATGAAAGGGGTGTGCGTCAATCTGATTTGCCATGGTAATGCCGGAAGGGTGAACACGCGAGGGTGATCGCTGCGGCCAGACCGAGCACCGGTCATAATTCAACAAATCACGCGTCATCATCCTCGCGATAGCGCAGACCCGCATCACGATCACCCTGTTGCCTTCTGCATCCTTTGGCCCCTCCCCAACCCCTCGTGAAACGCAACGACCCTATGACAGGTCGCATCGATTAGTTTACAGCTCTCTCTCTCTCCCCCTCTATATCTCTCTCTGATTTATATACATATATATATATATATATATATATATATATATTACATTTATAATATTTAATATGTTTTTTATAATATTTCTAATAAAATACAATAATTTTTATAATATTTTTAACAAAACAGCAATAATTTCTGTTTCCGAATTTGTTTTAATTATTAAGCAAAAATATATTTCAGATTTTGTCCTCTTTTTACTTTAGTGACAGGGAACCGTAATTAAAATTTTATATGTAATTTTAGAGTTGACCTTATACAGTTTCCTGCTTTGACGTTAAAAGTTGCAGTACAACAAATATGAAATTAAAGCTCAGTTTAATTTCTTCTCTTTCAAGATTTATTTCCTAGAATTCTTCAAAAGTAATTTAAGCCGGTAACGTAAACTCTTTCGGATATTGCGTAAGGAAGGAGATTTTGTGTGATATTCATTTCCACTCTTAGTAAGTTAATTTGCTAAAAAAGAGATCTCGTAAGGATAAACGCATCGCGGAAAATGGACAGCCGTCAATGCGATTAGAGGAGTAAAACGACCGCTTGATTGCCCGGCCGTGCTAATTAAGTGAACGTCCAGAACGATGACGATTCGGTGGCCAAATCAATTAATGGGCCGCAACTACGCCGGGCTAATTATTATTTTCATTATCGTCCTTGTAGCTTCCTCACGTGCCCTTCCTAATTGGCGACTCCGCCGATTGCTCGAAATACACGTCCCCAGATACATGTTATCCGCTAAAGCCCATTTTATACGAACTAGGAATTCGCAGGAGAATTCTGTCACTAATTGTCTACATGTAACGCCGGAAGTGCTGAAAGCAGTTACCTTCTTGCATTTTTTTTTTGGAACACCTTAAAACGCTCTACAATATCTTTTTATATGCGAAAGAGTGGTTTTTCTTATCAAAAAAATTAATGCAAAATAAAGGGTAAAGTTCATCTCAATATTCCTAAACGTTATCAACATAACTTTTATCATTAAAACAAAATTTATTGTTTATTTATTTTAATATTATATTATATTACATATATTAAGTTATAAAAAATTGTAATTTATAAATCTTTGAGTTTTTCTAAAAGTTCAGTAATATTCGAAGCTTCAGGGCTTGGAAAGCAAACACAAGAATAGAAAATTTGCAATATTCGAGAATAAAAATTTAAATCCGAGATAAGAAGACTACAATATACGAAAGGGAGAACGCGGTTTAGCCTCAAATGCCAATTTTCGATATCAAATCCCATACATTCAGAATTCGGGGTATTGAAGGATCTCGCGCAATCGCAGTTTTGCGTTTTTCTCGTAAACAAAGAATAAGAATCTCATTTCCCCGTTACGGGAGGGAAAATCGGGCTTTCAACTTATCCAGCCTTGTGGCATGGCGGCGCGGCGTGGCGCGGCGTGGCGCGACGATATATTATTTCGGCCGTGAATAAATTTACAAGCGCCCTGTCAATATTTGATGCGATCCACAAACAATTTGCCGGGGTGCCTCTAACGGACTTTACATATTCATAGAGCGGTGCTCCGTAGTTTGATATCGTGAATGGTAAACGAGAACTACCTGCGTTCCCCGTTAGATCGCTTTATTTTGCAAATTCGATATTGCATCCGCCTTCTTAGCAACGCTTTCTTTAATCCTTTCGGCCTCCGTTGGCGAATGTCGCCAACACGGAGAAAACACTTTGTGCATTTATTACGCAGAAATCGAAACTTTTCTAATCCGGGTCGATTTTACGTCATCCGCGATTTAATTTTAACTCTCGTCGCCACAATGCTCGAAAATGCAAAAGCATTAAAAGAAAACTTATTAAATTATAAAATGTGGTTTCTGCAATTTTTACCCATAAAGCAGAATGAAATAAATATCGATATTTCGTTAAATTTAAATAAATCGTATTTTTATTATTGCACTATTTGATATCCTAAATTGAATGGGTTTCAAAAATAATATTTTTATTAAATTTCAATAAATTATTTCTACGCGTCAATATAAATATGCGAATATTAAATGCTCGTTTACCACAAAAATTCAAAGAGTTTTATCGCAGGAGCTGGAGCTTTCTCTCTTTTGTGTGTATGTGTGTGTGTAGTCATGATATTTATATATCATTTCAAAAAAATCGTCTTTCTTCTAATCTCAATTTCAACTCTCGGACTATATTTCGTTCTCCCAGTTTTGAAACGTTACATATATAAAGAAAAAACGAATGGACAGGAATGCAAAACTGAAAGCGGCAGGGTTAACGTCAGGATAAACCTGCACAATGATGCGCGGCAAGGTCGGATGCAACTGCAGTGCAGCGCACTTTATCGCGTCGTCCCGCGAGTTACAGTGACACAAGCAGGATTACGGTGTACAGATAAGGACGACGGTGCGGTTATCACGGCTGCATTCATTGCCTGTATTCACAGCAGAATCGCCGCGGTAAAAGCTTCGCATACAGTCCACAGAAGCGACGTGCACGCTGGATACGCTCGTCTTATTAAGAGATGTCCTTACGACTGTGCTCTTATATGTGGCCACTCACGAAAATGACGTTTATCGTCCTCGTAAATCTTATTGCCCCTTCCTTTTTCCCGGATTTCTTCGCGGGATAATTGTTTGCTTCGGATAAAGAAAATCCGACAATTGCATAAGATAGAAAAGTTAGAAATTCAATAAACAAGATTAAAACTTAAAGATTAATTAAAAATAAAAATGTAATTTAAGACAAAAATTCTGAGGAACGAGAAAACTTTAAAATAAAAAATATAAATAAGGACGAAGAATGTGAGCAGAGAAACGGGAATTAAATTGAGAATAAGTAGGTCTGAAAATTCGATAATGCGCGATAATAATTGTAAATGTATAAACGTTCGGGTTATTGTAAAAAGTTGAAAAATTTTACAACTCGGTATTCTAAGAGCCAATTATCTCGAGAATCCCGGGCGTTCGATTCGAGGATTCTGAAATTTCGACGATCATAAACGTAGCTCTTGTATCGAACTCGTTCCCGACTGCTACGCCGAGGCCCTTCACCGTAAATTCTCCTCAATATATCGGCTTAAACCACCTCCTTGATTCTGTCGATATAGATCCTATCATTTTCCGAATTGACGCGCTTCGGCACGTACGTATGGATTTTAACATCGACGAGAGAAAAAAGAGACTTTTTTTTCGCGCCGCTTTTGCATCTCATTTTTTGACGCATCTCCGCATTGGGACTACCAATTTTTTCGGACCGATTGGAATATCGAGAGCGTTACATCATAAAAATGTCGTTAAAAGTTTTTTATTGCGTCATTATTTTCTCTAATCGAAAAATTCGAGGTGGAAAATTTCCCCAAAAACGTGAATCGCCAACGGCGGACGATGACATGAACACGGTCGCAGACGGCTTGTCGTTATTTTTATGCTCGACGTTACCGCGTCTCTTCATGTGTTAAAAAAACAAGCTCGAAAAGAATTTCTCAAATACAGTTTTTTCAGTCTTTTTTTATTTACTTTCACAAACTTTTGTCGAGTAATTTCAAGTTACACTTTGTGTTCATTCTTTTACATCCTCTTACGTTATACTTTCTAAATTTCATCTTCGACTTTTAAAGAGTAATATCACCACTCTCTGACCTTTCTTTGGCGAAAACATCGCGATATTTGAATAAAAATAATATCGTGAAATTTCGTTTAACACATTAAATATATGTTTGGCTTAAGTACGACACGAGGATCGCGGTTCTTTTATATCCAGCGGACAATCTTAAACTGTTTTATATATCCCTTTTAGCCACCTTTTATGTCCGCGAGAAGGTGAGCGAGTCTCCATTTACGAAATCTGCCTCAAAGATATCCTGACGGAGAGAAACAGGCCGGGAGAATGGAAGAACTGGGGGAATCATTTGAGATTTTCGTACTTTTCGGATTTTCAACTTCCATCCTAGCTCTTACCTCGCGAGCGCGCCGATAAGGGGCGCATAAACGAGCATAGGTAAATGAGTTCCGCCATCGGTCGAGATTTCCGCGTCGTAAAATTTCGTTGCTAGATATGTGAAAAGCACCACGCTAGATATGTAAAAAGACGCTTTTTTTTCGTTCACTCGTTCGTTCGTTCGTTCGTTCGTTCGTTCGTTCGTTCGTTCGGTCCTCACGTAATCGGGCGCATTATGTGCGCCCTCGTCCTGAACAGTTGGCGGATAATTTCGGCCTCGAGCAGCCCGAGGGAAGTTTCGCCATTATCTCGGGAACGAGATTTTTCGAGCGCAACTGTCGAGATTTGTGTTTAAATAATTATGGAACAAGAATGGAACATACTTTAACGGGAAAACAACGAGAAATCAAAGAAGCCAAATCTCATCCAGCATAATTTTTCGCTTATTCTCATGCAAAGCGACTTTGTAAACGAATTTTTTGCAAATTTATATTTGAAGATGTCAGATGCTTCAAGAAATTTTAAAATAACTTACGCCATTACAATTTAATTTAAAAATTTTTTTATTAAGATATTTAATATTGTAAATTAAAGCAGGTATTATATTTAATATTTCCTGAGAGAATTTTGTTGAAAAAATTCTTAGTCCATTTTTCGGGAACCGTTGAAAAGGACTTTGAGTTCTCGAAATAGTTACAAGAAAATATTTTCTAGGACAGGCGGAATCACCGAGATGCGGCAACCAGTTGCCAGAGGGAACAATCGATAGTCGGAGACAATTGTGATATGACGTGACGAGCTCAGAGCAGTCCGTAAATTTTCCAGGCAAATGGAGTAATACTAGAACTGTCTCGTTTCCCCCCTTCTCTATCAAATTTAGACATTTTATTATTAAGGAAGAAATTTTTTGACACATTTGGAATAGCAAGGAAGCTTATGGAATCGATTCGATACAGATGCCAATTTAAAAGTGAAGTAAAAATGAAAAATTGCGCTCGATAAGTGACTTGAAGTTGTTCCGCGTAACAACCTTCTTTATTCGCGGTCCGCAAAAGCTTCCGTCGTAATGATATTTCGTTAATTAAAATCGGCAATATTAAAATCCCATTTAAACTCTAATGAAGAGCCTTTTTAATGTTCTCAAGAGAGACTTTAGCAGACTGCATCGTTAGACAATAATTGCGTGATTTTTTTTTTAAATCATCATCAGAGTCTTCTAATATTATAAATTTGCATAACAAGATACGGAAAATGACTGTACAATCAAACAATAAAAAAATGGTAGAGACCGCATTGCATCCTCTTTCTAAGAAAAAAACAAATAAACAATGCGAAGAGTTTTGTGTTTCTCGTATGGGTGAACAAAATAGGAAAAAAAAAATGATAACAAAGTAAATAAAATAACTGTAAATAAATAAATAATATGTATCATATCCCTAACAGCAAATGTATATTCTGAGAATGTTCAAAGGATATTGTAAAGTATAAAACATTATAAGGATGTTCTCGGTATATTAAGTACATTTTTAGTATATTCTATAGATATACAAGATATTATTGCTGTTAGGGATACACAATATAAGAAACAGTATTGTCAATATTAATTCAATTTTTATAGGGAAATGTTTAAGCGGGTATCTTAATAGCGGGTACAACAGAAAAGATCCCAACGTTCGACAATTCAAGTCCCGCCTTATTCTCTCCATCGACAATTTTTTACGCAGCGATTTTTTTAATACCCCGTGTCTCGGGGAGCGTCGGATTCGCGTCGGCGACAAATCTCGACCGTAGAGGGGGAGGAAACACCAACAAAGCGTCACGATTTTGCTGACAGTGTCTGTCCGCGACGATGGCACTTGATAGATGATAACAACCGGGTTCGCCTCTCGTTTACCGGCAGCCATTCACGGCGGCATGGCACAGCTGGATGCAGGGACGGTAAACAGTCGTGACACACGCGGTTTTGGAACGCGAACACGAAAAAAAACGAAGGGGGAGCAAAGAAAAAAAAGGAAAATAATTAATGAGAGCGGAGCTATTGTCGTGTATCGCCCCTGCCTGATGATGGATCGCGGATGGGGTTATCGGCGCGAGCTCTCATCGCCTGTCCGCTCGATGATGACACGTTTATAAAGCGGATTTTCCGCATGCCGACATTGCGTGCTTGACGTTAAAAAGACCATCCACGGTTTATCAAAAATATTGTTTATTTGAAAATAAAGTTTATTTTTATAAGTTATTAGTTGGAACATTATTAATAGCGCGCAATATATATATAAATAATATCCAAGAATAATATTAGTGGCAGAAGATCTGATTGTGAGTCCAAAATATTATTTATAATATTCGTAATATAATTTTATGTATAAAAATATTTCTTATTAAATAATATCTTAAAGTTGAATTTAAAAAACTTAGCAAACAGTTCAAAACGTTAATTATTTATCAAACTCCAAAAAGATATAATCGTTTAATCAGAAAAGTCGTCAATGCCGAATAACAAAAATTTAATTAAAGTTTAAAATTGGGATTCTAATTAAATTTAAAATAAAAAGTTAACTCCATTTTTTTACTTTTTACTAAAACCTCTTTTAATTACAATAGCTTTCAAGCTCTAATCGACTCTAATTAAAATCTTCATAATTTTAATAGTTTGACAGAAAAATAACATTTAAAAAAATATCTCTCATAACTCTGACGCTTAACGAGAATAAGTGCAAGAAAGAGTATACTCATCTTTGGTGCAGTTTGCTTCGTATAATTCCGCTTTCCACTCGACGTGTCGTTAATTTTGAACAAGTAGGTGTTCGCACGTGTTCACGGACTAGCTCGCATAACATATTATCCACACACTTAACTTCCTCTCTGCTTGTTCTTTGTGAATTAGCCACTTTAAAATTTATGTGTTTAAATGTACTTTAAGTTTTTAAAGTAAAATTAATTATTTTATATGCACATACCTATATGTGTACAGGATCAACTTTTGCATTTGTTTAACTTTCTGATTGATTAAAATTATATTATTTTACTGTTTGCTTCATTATTTAAAACAAGGCGGAAAAGCATGCAAGTTAAACTAAATTTTCAATGTGTTACAAGAAAGAGAAGTTATATTCGTGAGCATACGGAGAATCATGACCGATTATGATAACACAATCAGGTAAATAGGAAATGTGCCAATATGCAGTCAGGCTGGATTTCTTGTGCCTAAAAATATTTTTTGCGTGAATTTATGCACATTTCTTTGTTTAATTTAATTTAGCGTTTTGTTCATTATATCTATCATTGTAGTAGTATCATTAGGCTATATTGGTATATCAGTTTTAGTGTTTGCCATTTGACAAAAAGCGGTACTTTGTTCAATATGGCCTGAAGAGGGTGCCTAAAATATTACTGGCGCCATCGCCCGCCATTTAAAAGAGGAGCATGCCGAAGTAATGAGCGGCGCTCGGCGATCTCATTATAAAATACGTGGCTGAAGCAGATGTTAGATAAATTTCTAATTTACTTATATTAACTTTACTGCGTCAAGCGTGACCCGTTTTAATGGATTAATGTAAAGCGACTATGGCGCGGTGTTCATCCGGCCATTCCAGCCAGCCATGATAATCCAAGACGCCCATGGTAACTGCCAGATAAGGATAAAACTTCATGCCCGAGTCCATTCTCTAGGACTTAAGTTCGCAAAAGAGACACAGATAATTTTTAAGAAGATTTTTCGGTAATGATTTTGCCTTCGATATTTTTTACTGCTTTTTTTAACAGTTTATTTCTAAATATATCCTCTTGAGCTATTTTGCAAACAAAATATGTAAAATGGTTTATTTATATATTTTATATTATACTGTAGTTTAATATGATTTAAATAATTATTAATTTTAATTGTCTATATTAAAAGCAGTCGTTTTTCAATAGCAACACATTGTATAAGTTTTAAGAATTAATAGTAAAAAAAAGATAACTTATATATGATGCCGGATGTTTCGGTATATAATATCGAATATTTATAACAAAGGAATTAAAGTTGACTTTGATTTTATATTCCCTCTTGTGGACGAAGATATCTTGGTACCTCTCGAATTCTCGCAGGATCCCGCGGAATCCTTTCCTTCTGCTATCGCTTTCCATTGCTCTCTACTGCTCTCGAAATGAGTTCAGCATCCCGAATGGTCCATACGTATAAAATTGATGGAAAAAAATTCCATCGGGGGGGAAATATTTTACTGCTATATTGCTTGAATATCCGATCCAGTCTCAGGAAGATATGGTGACCGTAAATTCCACCGTAGATAAAAGACCACCCTCTCTCTCTCTCCCTCTCCTCCCCGCTGTCTCATCAATATCGGAAATTACATTTCCATATCCGATGAGTTTTTAGATCCTTAATTACCAATTAACTGTGCGAAATGTTTATTGAAATCCGACGCTCGTTTATATCCCGCGCCGGGCGGTTTTTAACGAAATTAATTTGGCTTACGCGAATAAACATATAGAGAAAATATTTGGGAAAATATTAATAATATTAATAAATATGGAAATTGGACTAAGGGAGAAAACATGAAATATTTTCTTCTGCAGTACCGTCACAAAAGATATATGCATCGAAATCATTATTGAAAAGAGATTTTATAGAAAAAAATCTCTCATAGATGTATGTATAAATATTTATCTCGAATTATATTTACCTTGAAATAAATTGTAATTAATAAAATGTGGAATTAAAATATTGAACCACTTTTTTCCAGTAATTTTTTTCATTTAAAATAAATATATACAGATTCATTTGAAATCCATAATATAATTGGATTGAGATTATTTATACATTCCTGTCGCAAAATCGCTTATATAATATAGAGCGTAATTAATTTCGCAGATATACGATAAGCATTACGTGACGTTAACACGTCGTGCATGCTAGTCGTGTATGATATTTCAGCAGCAGACGCAATCGCGGCACCACCGCGAAAGCCACCATCGTAGCTTACGTCGTCCTGGTCTCTTATTCTCATAAGACGCTTGCAAGGTTGATGAGGTTCGTGTCAAAGGGTGGCGGGATCGAATTTTGGATGAAAGAAACGTCAATATTTAATGCTCTCCCTTCGAGGATGCGAAGATCGAAGATTCAACGTGTCAAAAAGTGGAAGTAGTCGAGAAACCGAATGGCAAAGGCTCTAAAGGAAAGTACCGGATGTCAGAAGTTGAATACGTGCTAAGATGTAGACGTGAGAATCGAAGAGAACTGAAGTTCGGGAAATAAGAGAATCGAAAAAGTTGCAGATTTCATGCAAAGATCGAAAACATTTTAAATAAAAATGTTGTAGGTATTTAAGAAGAACAAAAAAATATAAGGTAACTAGAAGAAATATGCCACGCTTAACAAAAATTTGATTTTTCCTTTTTTTTTCTTTCTCTTTGAAGTACCTTATTGCATACTGATCTTCTTTTTCCTTCTTTTATCTGTTATTTGTATATGATTTTACTGTAATATTTAGATTGTTTGCTATTAAAAAAGAAAGAAATACAAAAGTGTTGCAAAGTGACATATTACTCAACCATGTAGACAATATACCATGTATAAACATGTCGTAATTTAATTTCAAAAGTTACTTTATTCATAAAAAAAAACAGTATAAGTAGTCTTTAAAATAAGTCAATACAAATGGTTTTTAGAATTAAAAATCGTGCAACCTTTGAAATTAAATTGTAATATTAAAATTATTATAATATTGGTTCGCAACATTTAAAATTAAAATAAAAAATGAATTTTAAAAACTTTAAAACCTTACCTTATATATATGTATATATATATATGAACTCTTTAAAAGCTCGTAAATCTTAAAATCTTAAAATCTTAAAATTTTAAACTTAATAAATTTTATAAACTTTATATCAGCTACTTTTTTCTTTTTAGTCTTTTTCGTATACATTCTTGTTCAAAACACGTAAAAGAATGTTTTTATTATTTTCTTTGTATTTCAACAGTGTTATGTTCAACAATAAATAATTTTAATTATCCGGGATACAATTTTGCAAAATATTAAAGTACGTAGCTTATTCATAGAGTAAATAAAATAAATAAAATTAATGAAACAAATATTTAGGTTTATTCAATTTCAACATTTATACGGAAAAATATTTGTTTACACTGTTTAATACGGCTGTCAGTAAAACGGAACCAGCGACGTACTGAACACTTTCATCCTATCCATCAATACTAATAGAACGACAAGCTAATCGAATTAAAAACATTGTAACGCTTGAAGAATAACTTAGTACACATAAAGCAGTAAGAAAGTTCTAAAAAGTACACATTATCAAATACTGACCTTATAAAAACTATAATATACTGCCAGAAAATTAATAAAACTTATGCAAAACGTCAGATATATAGATCTTTGAACAATTTCATGGTGTTACAAGAGCGCTTCTAACTTCTAACCATAACTTTGTTCAACATAATGAGTGGCATATTCCCCACACTGGCATATGTCCCCCAGTTACTCTAAAGGCCTCGCGTCACGTAACGTTTTCTGGCATAAGAAGGATTCGTAGATTTAGGCGTCGAGAGAGTTGAAGATTGTAGAAAATAAAGAGAATCCAAGTTTAATTTAATATATTGATTCCAATAAAGCTTTCAAGAGAAGCCAGAACTCTGTTATATTCGCGAGGACGAGCGCGCGCGTCAGGGAAATCCAGTTTAAAAGTGCTAGAATAATGGCGCCGATAGAACGCAAAATGCGAGGGGAATTAGGGATAAAGATCGGGAGACTTTAGGAGTAGGAAGATGGTTTGCGCTCGCGGTGTACAACGATGATGATAGGTACCCGTTTGCGCTTGGCAGGGCTGTAAATCACGGCCGGGGCGCGAAAAATCGCTCTAATTTATGGTCAAGTCAGCGACGGCTTTCCTCCTTTCGTGCATAAGGCCTTTCTTTCGGCCCGGCTAGGTCCGTGCAGTCGGCAGCAGGCGCCCCGATAAATCGATCAACGGCCCCCGATAAAATTCTCAGGGCGTCTCTATAAATCTCCGGCTAGTCGATATTGCCGGAACATCGTAGCCACCCAAATGGATCGACTTACGTCGCCTTCGTGCATATACAACGTCTTGGGGGGAATAGCTATATGAAAATCTAAGCCGTTTTCGCAAATCGACCGTGAAAAAAAATTAAGTTATGTAAATTTTTCAGAATTCCACCCCTGATAAAGTCTCCCATTTACATCGTATTGTTCTTTTTGCCTTTATTTCTATACAATTTATTTTCATGCCGTTGATAATTTTATTCCGATAAAATCAGAATAAAAAGGCAGATTTGTGGAGAGATTCCTCTCACAAGGAAAATACATCGAAATTTGATTCTACGTTCAATGGCGGAATAATAATAAGAAAACGAGACAAGAGTTATTCGAGGGGTTTCGAGGGGGGTTTCGCCTAAAAATTCCGATAAAACCAGATTTGTGTTGAGCGAGAGAATGTCCAAGGTAAGGTAGGAATGTAAATTAACGCTTTAAAAGCGGCTCCTTGATGCGAAACAATATTCCCGGTACTCGAGGGGGTGGCGTAAGAGGTTATTATGCGGCTCCGGCTCTTTGTCTACTCACCAGAAGATGGATTTTTAACTGGGATCTCCCTATGTGGATGAAAAAAAAAAGAATTACGTCCTCATCGCGCTGGATACCGGGACACCTCAGTTATCACTCTTAATACCTCGCGCGTTCCACTTTAATCCATATCCACGGATTCAGAGTTTCTCCCCCTCGAATTTATGACGGAATTTGTCGGACTTATCAAAGAGGGTTCCGCAGGGGATTAATCAATTGATCAATCATGTATAAAGACCGTGGGTATACAATCGGTTGTATTCATAACGTTATTGTCTTCGATATAACTTCTCACTGTTATATCAAAGCAATTGATGTACAGATAGCAATTTTGTTTTCCGTAACAACACTGCAATTCCAAGTGTGTTATTTTAATAGAAGCTCTTCTTACACATTTCTTGCCGTTTTAAATGACGTCATTTAAGACGGTTAAACGTATTAATACGATTAAACGTGTTAATTTAACACGCAACAAAACATATAAAACGAAATTCAGTCAAATGTCACTTTTATACATTTATACGTGTAGAAAAAACACACTTGGATTTACAGTAAAGTCGAATTTGCAACAATAATTCAAAATTAGGATTGGATTTGCGGCACACCAAAGACGATCAAGACAAACTATTAAGAATTTTCAAGTTCCTTTTCGAAACAATAGTCAAATAACGAAAATGGCAATTTGCATTATCCATAAAGACGCAAAGAAGAGCTCGGCATTCAAAGAGAAGTTGGGGACGGTTTTAGGGCAGCGCGCATGCAACCGAAAGCGTTAATTTACTTTATCTACCGCTCTTGACGCGAGGGTGGTTGTGGGTTGTGGGCATCCTTTTTCACGGTGGAGCGGGGGAAAACAAGAAGTCTGGCTAGCGCGACTAGGCGGACATTTGGCAAGGAGAAGCGGGCCTTGACGCGCATGCAGTACGTCATGACTCGCTCCGGAGCGGGCGCGGGCGCGGCGGCGCGGGCGGGATGATATTTATGTATCACGGAGGAAGGGCGCCGCAGCCTCGCTCGGCGCGGTGGTATAAAATGTATTGTTTTCGGATATTCTCCGCTTCATTCCCTTTTGTTTCGCGTCCCGCAAGCCCGGCTGGCTACTGGCTACTGGAATACGCGGGAACGTGCGCCCGAAGAACCGCCGCGCTCGGCGAATCTCCGCTCGCTCTTGCAGGAAGAAATACACGAATAATCCCGGAGTTTATACGCGAGATAAATGCATTTTACATGTAAAGGCGCAGATTATAACCCCCAAGGACTCCCGAGAAAGTGCCTTAGTGCATGTAAATAAAACTGCGCAAATTCAGGAACGTTGAGGGAGATTGGAAAATCGTGTTTTCGAAGTGGAAATATTTTAAGATAGCAGGAAAATAATTGAGGAAATTAAAAAGCTAGTGAAGGTAATACAAAGACCTTCCAATATAAAAGAGTTTCTGCATTTCGGCGAATGCATAGTTTAATTCAAAAGTTCAAAAAAAGTAAATTTTAACAACTCAGACAACACACTCTTCGAGATGTTCCGATTTTCGACATTTGTGTTATCTGGGAAAACAACTAAAAGGAATTAAAGATATGAAGAGTTTGAGTAGTAAACTTTTACAACTCGCAAGTAGGTATTTCAACATTAAAACATTCGGAAAGAATTCTAGGAGGATTCCCAAAGAACGTCTTAAAATTCAGTTAGTCTCGTTTATCAAAATACTTCTTGTCCCTTGAAATTTCTTACCGCAGAGCGGCGCTTATAATAGCCGCGGATGGGATTTCGATTTTTCTGTCGATTGGCGAAATAAAATGGACAAAAAGGGGCTCTCTCTCGCCGCACTTACGTTCGAAAACGGGTGGATTGGCTGTAAACGCGATAACGACGCGAACGCCGGCGGAATAAGAGGCTGCAGAGTTTCAGTGCGGCGTGAAAAATCGCTCGGGCTGTTCGTTATCGCGGCACGGCACGGTGATCTCGCGACTTTTTGATAAATGAATCGCCGAGGGCCCGGGGCGGATATTAATTGGCCGATGCGCGCGTGCATTTTCTCCGTTCTCCGTTGCAATCGAGGTGTATCGCTGCTGTTCCTCGCCGCGAATTTATTACCTCAATCAGTTCCGTTTACATTACGCGATCCGTTTCAATTGATTCGCTGTCCGAGGAGAAAAGTAAAAAAAAAAAACGAGAGGGATTTATTTATTCCCGTGAAACTTTTCGATAAAAACAATAATTCCGCGATGGCGACTGCCATTTTCCGGGGCGTAACAACAACGGCGGCAATATCGCCCGCGCGCGTCGACCGCTCGTACAGGCGAAAACTTTATTCCATTTATCCAGGTTAATACCAACAGTCACCACAGACAGGTCCATTAATACGCGGCCGCATTATCAAAAGATGAAAATGGCGGTCGCGCGCGCGCGCGATCGATGCGCAATCAATATTTATGCGGAAGCGATGCGGCGTGGCGCCTCGATAAAAACGCTGGTTACCATTTACTAAATTGCTCAAATTGCTTTGCCAACTATTTTCAAATAACGTAAAATATTTTATTTGTTTTGGAATGCCCTATTGCATACCGCAATAACGTTCTGAGCGTTCATAAAGCAAAGTTGCGTGCGTAAATCAAATTTGATTTATTTCACGGGAAAAAAGGAATTAGCTGTACTATAGCAAATCTCGTCGTAAAATATGAACGACTAACATTTTTTGCAGCGAGAATTATAATTTAGCAATGATAGCAAAACTTTAACAAAAGGTTTTGTTACTATTTCTAAATCATAGCTCTCGCTACAAAAAATGTTAGTCATCCATATTTTACGACTACATCTGTCATAGTAGCTAATTCTTTTTTTCGTGTTGGATTTACAAAATATAACAATATAAAAATCCATAATTTAAGAGAAATTTTTAATTCTAAAAAGATTTTTTATAATAGATATACAACCAAAATTGAAATATATATAGCGAACTATTAAACAAAGCTTTAAGGAAATATAAAAAAATACTAAGTTTGGAACCCGATAGCAATTTATTGAAGACAATATTTTAGACATACACTGAGAAAAATGTTTCGATTGTACCAACAAAACGTATATGAATGCATTTTGGTGAAACCAAACCGAATTTTTTTAGTTATCACGATAGAACTCGATATGATACAACTAGAACATTTAATAATTTAACTATAAAGATTTTATTAGTATTTTCTAGTTGGATTTATAAAATTTTTAGTTATATTCACTAGACATAAACGACACATAAGAACAAAGAAACGTGCAGCTAATTTCATTAACAAGAAATTCTAGTATATTTAATAGGAAGAAATTAATAATGCTAAAAGAATTCTGATTCATTCATTTTCCAACAGATATACTGGTTGACTCTACCTGCAGAATTCCAATTAATGCAACGAGATTTTTTTTTCAGTGTAAGGATTCGTACGACTAAAGTATTTTAAATATAAACTTTTCCCTTAAAAAGTATTAAATTTCGATTAAATAATAAAAAAGAATGTAGAGTTTTCATGACGCGAGAGAATATAAGAGGCCAAGTTTCCGCCAACTAAAAGAATGCAAAGAATGTAAAGTTTCCACTAATTAAAGTCAATATAGACAAGTCAATTAGTCTCGACAACGCGGCAACCGATTCCTTCCATAATCGAGAAACAGAAGGAAAACGTCAACAGCTGCATTTGTCACTTTACCCGGCGCGGACCGCAAACTGTATTGTGTTCTAACGTCTGCAGGACGCGGTATGTATATGTATTTCTGTGTATACAGTATAGAATTCACGCGGCTTTGTGAAATAGTAGCAGATTTTTTTTTCGCCCGTGTGGCGTACAATTGTTGATTGTTGAGCTCTCGGGGTCGACGGACGGTCGGAGCGTCGGCGCTCCACGTATTGCGGTACACCGCCTGCGGTCTTAATTGGGAGCTGTTGTACCCCGGCGCAGGATTAACCTTCCTTCTAGGTCACAATCGATCGATTTCAGATCGCGCCGCCGCGCCGCCGCCGCCGGCGTAATATATCTCTCGCTCACACGATACCTCGACGTGTCACAGTCACGTTCCTTGCATGCCTGCGTACGTGTATCCCCCGTTGTCGTGTAGATAAGTAGACAAGCAGTGCTTCGTGTTCCAGAATTACCTCCTTCCAAGAGTGTACACAGACTTTAGATGGGATTCTACGTCGGGAAAGGACAAATCTCGTTGAATGAATTTAATTTAGTTCAAGATTACTCAAGGCAGTTGACTTATTAAGATTAAATTTAGTCTAGAATTTTTGTGTTTTTACACTGAGAAGAAAAAGTTGTTAACTTGACTAAATATTTTCAACTGATTATTATTTGTTTAATTGAAATATTTATGTATTTAAATTAAATACGACATATTAAATCTAACATGACGTAATTGACTCAAATACTTAAATATTTCAGTTAAAAAATAATAATCAGTTAAAAATATTTAGTCAAGTTAATAACTTTTTTTCTCAGTGTAGACATGTTTATGAGTTTATGTATACTCGAGTATATCTAGTGGTTTTAGGGTATTTCATTATGCAAAATTTTGATTCCCACACTAAGATCTACAACTAAGTTGACAGTTGGGTAGTTGTAATGTAGTAGTTTCTGGCGGTTTATAGTTGCAATACTGCAAGATACGGTTTCATATTAAGAAGCATAAAAAAGCTTAAATATAATTTGAAGATGTAATTTGAAGTTTAGAGATGTGTGAATGAAAAATTACTGATGTTGAATCGAATCAAATCGAATTTTATTTTCTCTTTCGAATTCAAATCAAACCAAATCGAAAAAATTTCATTGAAATCGAAGCGAATTGAATGATTTCAATTGTCGTTGAAACATAATTTTTAATTAGCAATATAATAACTATTAGATTGAATTTTAATGTGGATAATAAGAGATTTATGATATAAATTCTTTTTAAAGCAAGATGACACATTTAAATAATATTTAATATAAAACTAATAAAATATATTTTATTTAATGTCGTATTAATTAAAACAATTAGGCAAAAAATCATAGATAAATTATTCAAATACTCTAATGCAGTATCCAATAACATTATCCAATTACATACTTGTTAGAAATTAAATAAAATATAGTTTATTTTATTGTCAATACTTACAACTTACTACATTTTTTACGCATATTTAAACTTTTACTTTACAATTTGATAGGGTCACAGGGCATGTCAAAAATTATAAATTTTTTGACTGCTATAAATTTAGCTGCTCAGTGAGCGATTATAATATTGAATATAGGTGCACTCACTGAATGCATCCTATTTACATGATCGTATTTTTGCTTATTAACGGAAAATATGATTTTATAAAATTAGCAATATACATGTTTATTTTGTATTCAAACTGTCTAAACTCAAAATTTTCTAATAGTTCAAATTTGAATTATAGAAATTCAAATTCGAATAGTTCGCACATCTCTATTGTGTAAGTTGAAGACGTGTAAACTAATATTAACTATCTCATAAGGGAATTAATTTAGATATTGAAAATAAATAATTTCAATCCTTAAAACTATATATATATATACAGACGCAACAGTTACGTTATCAACCACGAACGCGAGCAAAGTAAAAAATTTCTGAGAGCTCTGAAAATCCACGGGATCTAAGGGAATACAGGAATACAGGAATTGCGAAGTTCCATTCTGCGGACTGGTTCACGTCAGCTGCGGACGAAACGAGACTGCCACTGAAAGAGGGAAAGAGAGAATGGCTTCGTCAGCCGGAAACCAGTCACCGGTCTGTCCGCGGCAGAAGTCGTTTAAAGTACGTTTCCACGTTCGGCAGAGATCGAAAGATGCGAAGTGCAATTACATAGCTCCGTTCCGAAGCGACGGCGACGTCCTGCAACTGCGCACTTTATACCCCTCGTTGAGTCGTTCGGAACCAACGTCTGCGCCTGCAGATGCGGCGGTAGTAAAAGTTAATGCCTTGTGTATACACCAACACGTATACGGTCATATCAGCCTGACTGGCAAATTCGCCAGTTAACTAAATGTTTCCATTAGGTAGATTAATTCGTATGGACCGAGGGAGATGAGTTCGTTAAAGACATTAATTAGATACCGAGGCTTAGTTCCATAAGCCTCTTTACAGTGTACTGGAAAACTGATCCTCTCAGCCCCCGGAATACGAATTATTATAATTGAAGTTGACTAGTGACACCTTCGCGTCCCTTCACGTCTTTTCCTCTTTCGACACGATGAACGATAAATTGATTATGTTCATAAAGTCAGTATTAGCCGGAGTGTGTTGGGAGCTGCATGCGGCACCGGCTAACATAGCAGATCCGCGCAGTATATCGTCCGCAAGTTGACGTCATCCCTCGCGCTACATAATCGTGCATAATAATTATGACGTCATCAATTAGAGGACCGCCGGTGACGTTAATGCGCGCTCGTACGACCGCGGCAGATCCCTCTTGCACATACCACGTGCCGCGGTGGTGGTCAGAGTGTCCTTCTGGCCAAAATGTCGCAGGTATTCCAATCGCGAAACCGCTTCATTCATTATGGGGGAGGCAAATCGACATTTTGCTCCCTCGGACCATTACGGCCGGGTCCACGGTGGACCGTGAGGCAAAATCGCGCGTTAATTGCGATCCTACAAATTGTCCTTAAATTTGTCGTGTTTCTCTCTCGTCGCGTCGGTTCGAGAGCGTGGATAATAAGTGTGTGTTATACGCGCGTTATATACGTACACAACGATCGTTCGATCTAGATTAACCCGTCGTCATTCATATCCCTCATTTAGCGCTAACCGCGCCCACACAATTCCTCTCTATTTTGTGTATAAACGCAACGGCTTCAATCATCGCGAATTAAACGTTAAATCGCTCTGCTGACTGCCTTGATATCAATAGGGAATGACTGGAAAATAACGTTAATGTAATCCATTTGGCAAAGCAGGCAATAAATCGGCGCGGCGTGGGCGTACTGATAAAATCCCGTCGCTGGGAGAGAAAATCTCCAGATATTGAGTTGACAACATCGACGTAGCGGGCTGGAAGAGGAAGTGTAGGAAGATGCAAATTGATGCTAGGCAGGTTGACATAATGAAGTGAGGAACCTAACGATTACATAAAGGCGATCCGGGAGGACGTGAATGTACGGCCGCGTGAAAGTCGAGCCGGAACTAATGGCGACGGAACTAAGACGACGGGAGAGAGTATTCCTTATGCTCCCCCTCTCTCTATCCTACTTCAGGATCTACCGGTGACAACGGTCTCGGTAACAGCTTTCCTGTACTTGGTCCTTTGCCCGCTCGAAGGAATTATCACTCCCCCATTGCGACGCATACACAGACAGACACGCGCGGCCTGGCTGGCGTACACACTCACGTCGCGGATGCATCCGAGCGACGCGACTGCAACCTGGGAGGGGTGTGAGGGTGCGCCTCAGCAGCTCACCCTCGCTGGTATCGACCGTATATTTAGCACGGTGTCGGTACTTTGTCCGACCGAATGAATGGTTGTACCGCCGCGGCGGCGAAGTGCCGGATGGCGTTCGTACCTACCCGGTATCAGTAGCAATAAAGGCGATACAGAGGTGTCGACAGCACTGCGGCTGACTAGATACCTTTGTAAGACGTGTGGGAATTGTTATTGCTGACGTGGAAGCCGCCGCTGCGGCAACGACAGCTAACGCTAATTCAATCCTTCTTGTCCCCGTAGGCGTCTGGGTCGCTAAAATCTACAGATTTGATCTGTGTTAATCAAGGATTTTTTTATGTCGAATTAAATCGAATTTCCTCTTTCGAATCGAAGTGAATTGAATGATTTCGAGTCGAATTGTTGAAACATTTTTAATTAACAATACATATAATAACTATTAGGTTGAATTTTAACACGTGGATAAAAAAATTTCGAAGTATCGCGGATTGGAAAATCTTGATTTGTTGATCACTGAGATTAACGAGGTTCTGTTAATCGGTAAGATATGTTTGGAATTCGTGGCCGTTGACGCACAATCACCTGGCGCATACCTAGTTAACGTTAATGAAATTTTTCTTTCTCCATTATGGGAGAGAATCCGAAGAATCTTAAGTCCCTCCCTTCGCTGAACTTTAAGATTAAGGATCTTTCACTTTACGATTTGTACGTTCTATAACGCGCTTTCTTGGAACATAAAATTGTGCTCGCTTCCGCTGAAAATGTATTCAAAGTTTTGCTCGATGGTGTATACTTCTGGAATTGATTTCGGTCCGAGTTCGCGAAAATAAATTACACCGAAATCGACCGAACTTTCGAAGCTCGATCATCGGCTTGTATGAAGTTAATAAATTGAGTTCTCGGGAAAGCCGATCGATCAAAGATTACGCCGACGCGAGGAAAATACTTAGATAAAGAAAAAAAATGTATTCCGGCGCCGCGCCATGGCGTTAGAAACGACGTTAGAAACGGCGTTGAGCGGTCGAATAGAATAATCCATTAATTTTTCTCTTTTCTTTTTTATTAAAACTTTTCTTCGTTCATTTCGTTTTACGAAGTTATTACCTCGTATAACACACTTTTTGATGCGTTTAAAAACCGTTTGTGCGATAGTGGCGGCCCGTTTTTATATGCCATTCTCTGTTGGAGAAAGAAATTCGTATTTAATTTAAAAATTAATATAGAGACCTTTTGGCGACACGCGCCGATAACTTTGACGATGGTCGCTTTAAAAATGATGGTCTGTACGCTCACCGTGATCCAATGTGCTCTGTGTGGCACTCCGGAACTCCGTTTCGCATGGGTGAACCGAAAGTGTTTATTAATGGAAACCGTTGGACCATACGACGTTGTTTTTCCATTAATTAAGGCCGCGTTCTAATAGTGACCACAGGTTCTCAATGTGAATCATGTGGCCTTTAAAAAAATTGAGTTAACTCCCCCCCGCCATTAAAAACTATAAACATTGTAAATTTCTAGTCCATTCTCAAGTCTGCCTTCCCCAACAGGCAGAAAGATAATTTCTCGCACTATTTTTAAGGAATAACATTTAGAAGAAAATAACGGATTTTTATATAAAGTTATCTCTAACAGTAATAATATTCTGTATATTTATAGAATATACTAAGGATATACTTAATATACTGAGAACATTCTTATAATATCTTATACTTTACGATATATCCTCTGAACATTTTCAAAATATACATTTGCAGTTAGGGATCTTTATGCATATGTATTTATCCAACGCGGATTACTTTTATATCAGATTGGATTAAATTTGCCCTAACGAAATATATCACGCAAGTTGGGAAATACTGATCTGCAACGTTTCTATCTGCTTTCAAGCACTTAATCCCACATCGCATGACTTCTTTACGAGCAATCCGGCCGCCATGAGAATCCCTCGCACCCGCGCGGCGGTCGGTATGCGAGCGTGGTGCAACGGACGGACGGCGTGCCCCATCTGATGCATGCAGATCGATATCGGCGAAGTCGTTATTGACGCGGTGCAGTTCTGGAGAAGGTCGACGGGGCCTCGGGACCAGCGGTCGGGGGAGGGGAGGGGTGGAAAAAGAAAATCGTTTCGCGCAGTCGGCTTTTGTAGGTATACAGGACTTAATGGATTAGCTACATCCGGATGGCAGCTAGCACGCCGCGCCGTACAAATACCTGCGCAAGTCACGCGCAAGCACACACGAATATGGCGTATCCCGGGAGCCATGTACATGCAGACGGAAGTCGCTATCGTGCCTGACGATAAATGGAGCGTGCCCGGAGACTAGACTCTGAGAATTCCAGCATCTACGCACCGCTTGCCCTGCGCGAAACCCTATACCAGCTCCAGTTCTTTCCCACTCCGCGCCACCGGAGTTGCCTTTCCGCGCGTTACGCTCCGCGGGTTAAACTGGCAATTTTTCTATTTTACTGACCCCAACGAAGCACCGGTGTCGACGAGTGATTCAGAAGGCGCATGTTTCTGTGTCCGGAGGAAAAAAAATCACTCTTGAAACTACGAAGTGGGCGATACTGGACCTCCTCCCCCAAATTAAAGATGTTTAAAATCTGAGAAATCTGTGGGTCTTGACAACCGTGAAATGTTCAAACCGTGTTATAAAGATCTTCGTCTGTTTTTCTTTCCGATTTATGAAAGTATAATTTTTAAGCTCGTATTATAAGCGAACGCACGTCATTTTGATGAAAATACAACTTCCGAGGGTATTGTGACATGCATAATATTAAATCCTCTTCAGCGCAGGATATTACAGAAGCTACTATTGCGTAGGAACATCGAGGTTGTAATATTCTCTTCGCAAACTGTGCTTTTCCTGCAGTTTTCGTCCCGGCGGCCCGGACAATATTATTCTTTGCTGATTTAAACGGGATGTCAAACAGGGTGGGATATCCTTCGCCGATGAGCTTCGCGGGGATAACGAAGAAGATGGACGGCGCGAGCTATTTCAGTCTCCTTCCTTCCCCCCTCCCCCCTATTCTGTTCGTATAAACTTCCGTAATTTAAAATATGGCGACGGCGAAGTCCTTGAGCGATCGCTTCTTGTTTATTCAACGGAGAAACGAATCTCGTAGAATAGCGATCGGTTCTCTCGGCGGGATATGGACTTGGCGGGACTTTCACTATTTTAATTAAACTTATTGATGATCCTTTTTGCTCGTCGCTAGACCGCGTTATCTTTCGCGTGTTTGCAAGACTCTTCACCGGCGCGTTTTCTTCCAAGTTGCAAGGATGTAATTAATCTTCTTGACTTCCCTAAGATCGTCCCTACGTTGATCCGACCGCAAAAGGGATCGATGGGAGAACCACTTTTTGCCGGGTGCGCCTTCGGCAATCGTTTGCACTTCAGTAGCGACCATCATTAAGGACGATTGCTCTAAGGAGGGGTTGAATCAAGCATTTAACGCTTTTTCTCGCCCCCTTAATGCTGAAATCTCATGCCGGCAAAAACGAAATAATACTAAGGAATGAAATCACAGCGGAATTAATCTGACTATAAAACAGCGGCCGTAAAGCATACTTATTATCGCGAGTTTGATCTATGAAGAATTTAATAGCTAAAGTTTTGAAAATAAAATTTATGAGGGGGCGGAAAAAGTAAGATTGCAGTTAAACTAGTCACATTTACGAAGTAATTTGTACATGACACTTGGTGGTAAGCCGGTCGAATGTATGAAGGATTAAGAGGCTGAAATCTTGATGCCGCGGGAGCAAAATGGCGCGCGGCTCGAGAAGGGCATGAGGCCATGTATACCTACGTGAGCCGGATAAATGTTGAAGGTACCGCGGCGGTTCCGCTTTACGTCCGGAATGATGTCTATCCGCCATTTGCCGATGGGTTGCTTGCTGCACTCGAGAGCGCGCGGAGCGATCGTAAGGCAGGCAGACGCTCCGTCGGTCGGTTCGTAAGCAGACGCTCCATCGATTCCGTCGAGTACTTTGACTTTAATTGACATCGGCTCGATCATACGAACGGAATCCTTTTCCAATATTGAATTTGCGACGTTCACCGCGCGCGCGCGAACGTCAATAATACGTGTGCAATTTAACTTTACAAATAGGCCGAAGTTGAGGAATACTGTTCCAATGGGAATATGTTCCTAGCGTTCGCCCCATGTGACATCTCCGAGAGAGCTCTGAGATGTGTGAAGATGTTCCGAAATTCTTGGAGAGAATAAAATTATCTAAGCAAGATATGAATTGCACTTTGTGCGCTATTAAATTTGTCGGAAAAAAGTAACATGAGGGCATTTCTGATGCTATCCCAATGGGAAATATTCCTAACAGCATTCACATGATACATATGTAGATTGGTTCTAAAATGCTGAAGGCATTTTAAGGTTGTAGAATTTTTTATGATTATTATATTTAGAATAACAATTTTTCGAAATTGTAAATAATTGCAAAAGTAATTTATAATAAGTAATAATTAATAAGTGAAACAAGATCGTTATAACATGCAATCAATTAGAGAGAAAAATGTCATTTATGATCCAGACCTGGAGCTTAGTAGCCTAATATAATAATAATAATAATAATAATATAATAATAATATTGTGTGAATATTGTATACTTTTTTTTCGAACTCAGTGAACTGTGCGCCGACTTTTTGTCGGTCTTTAAAACACAGCTCCTAGTTGGAACAGTAAATCGATAATTGATTTAAATTTTGATGCTAATAAGCATCTTTATTAAATCAGCGTAAAAAATTTATTGCGAAAAGTATCATTCTCCCTAGTTCCGTGACGGGCGTCTTATTAATTTACATTAATAATTTACGGGGATTGCATATTATTAAATTTTTAACAGAAAAAGTTATATTATTAAAATATGCTATTAGCCTTAAAAGACACCCTGTAGATCGTACTCTCATCTGAGAAAGAGGGAGGGAGGGAGAGAGAGAGAGCGAGAGAGAGAAGATGGCGGCTAATAAATTATTTAATTTAGGCGATTCGAGGGCAAGCGCCATAGCGGTGGTTCGAGAGAGAGGGGCTAATCAGGGTCGGACGTATGGCACCTCCCTTGGCATGTACGCATGAAATTTATGCCACTCGTATAGCAAGCGAAAGGGTGCGGACGTGCGAGAAGACAGAAAGGACGAGGAACGAAAGGAGGGGGGGGAGAGAGTCCCTTGAGCCTCTTAATTCCTTCAATTTCGTAGCTTCTGCAAGAGTAATTGCGTCAGATTGCTCGGAATTAGCGGATCATAAAAGTTTCAGGACGCTATAATTATGATAAAAAAGTGGGACATTTTGTCCCTGGGACGTTTGGACAAGAATGCGACTAGTTGAGTTATACTGCTTCGATTTTCAGCGAAGACAAATGGAACGGCAGCGAGAGGATGAGGAATGAGGGACGTTCAAATACGGGATGTCCTGATGAAGCGTGATAGAAAGGATCGATATGGAAGGATATAACACACACAGTTGGATGTCTCACGACCTGGAAGATTTATGTGCGGCTTAATTTGCGATTCGAGATTAGTAAAAGAAATGATGACTGAAAGTTGTGATTTATACATATATAATTCAACGCGATAAGAAATATAAAATGTACATTGTTTTAAAGCGTTTAAAAGTTATTCTAGAAATATTTTACATTAACGCTGTTTTCAAAAATTTTGTTTTAAAAATGTTTTGCGCGTATAAAGGAAGAGAGTTTTTTAAAAATATGGGGTGACATATCATTTTCAGGAGGTAACATTTTTTTTGCGGGACGGTGAAATTAGTACATCTTTTTGCCGTCACGCGAGCTGGGAATAGCATCGCCATTGCTTGATAAATAACAGCAGGATGACGATGACGATTACAAAAGAGGGCATCGTGTTCGCAGCCGGCGCGGATCAGTTTTTGTCCGAAGTTTACCCTATAAAATTAGATCGGAACAAACAATTAATTACGAGCGGAGCGCAAGACAACGGCGATCTATTAAAGATCCGAATCTTTTACTTGTCATTTATATATCTTATCTCAGGAATTTGCTTACTAAGAAGGATTTGATAAATTGGCCGATGCGCGTGGAGAATTATTCGCGCCACCGCCGGTGATTTTTGCAAAGGGAAACATTTGCCCAAGGACGCGCCGCGCCGCTTCAAGGCTGAAGGTCGTAAAGCACCTCGTCGTCCACGTCAAGTTTTGAAAGTCACGACTGATAACGGATAATAGATAGCGGCATTGTGGCTGCAGGAAAATCGATTCCGTGCGCGATGGCCTCCTCAGGCGAAAGGGGAAACCGATGGAGATCCTTTCTGCAGTTTCCGAATGGACCGCTTCCGGCGAAATTTTTCAGAGAAGCTTCTCTCTCTCTCGTCGGAGAAATCTCTCTCCTCCGCCATTTCGCTCATTTTTCCTTCCCCGGATTCAACTTTATCACACGCGGTATTACTTTTCCCTTCCAACAGGAAATTAAATGAACGATTATGTATCTGTTACATATACTTATTACAGAAATTAAATGAACAATTAAATTTCTACTAAGATAATAATTATTTTAGTATAATAATTAGAATAAATATTATATAATTATTGTAATCATTATTATAATTATTACAATTATTATACAATCCGATAAAAATAAAATGGGATTTAGCATGTAATGTTAAGAACAGAAGCGCGTAATGTATAATTTGATAATTAAATTAATTAAAATTAATTCGAAATAGTTTAATAACATATTAAATTAAAGTGCAAACGAGTTTCATGTTATAACAAAATTTCACTTACTTAAATATACTTACAACTTTGTTGAAAAAAATTATGTAATTACGCCAGTTGTTAGACTGTGTTTCACCGCAATTTTCGCAACACCGTTCACGAAGTAAATTTGGATCATTTTTTTTTCTCTTTTTTTCTTTTTTTTTTTAACGAGTAGATTGTTCCGCGTATTCCTGCATTATGGCGGTTTTCGCCGTTTCATATTTCCGTTTTAATTAGCGCATGAAAACTGCGTTGCAACATTTTTAATTGGAAGTGTCAATAGCGAATGCGTGTATATACAATGTGTGTGGATGCGCATGTGTACATATTAAAAAAATAAACTTTAATTGTAAATAAGGAACTTTCCGTATCGGCCGATAAAATTCCAGGCGAATTTCAACGCCCTGTTTCGAGCTTCCGCTGGGCGTTACGGCTTACGGCTGTATAAACTGTATAAATTCCAATGAATTGTCTGGGCTCGATTGTTCCTTGCCAGATAATATTGTCACAAGCTGTGCTTTATATTGGTCAAAAGTACTTTTTTAATTTTTTAACCATGCCAATTGAAGAAATATCGCCTATAAATTGAAAAATTTATTAATAAAAACAGGATACATTATTGTGTTGCACGTGTTGTGGTATAAAAGAATGAAAAGATGTATATCATGTGAGTGAAAATTGACTTTCAATTGCAGCCAGCAGTAAAATAAATACAATCATGCACAATATATACTTTATCGTCCGATTTCAGAAAATTTTAAATTTAATTTTTGTGTTACAGTTGGGATTAATTAAATTCATACTAAATGCATATCACTATATGGTATATCGGGGCATTGCTCAGTTAAGCCCACATTGAAATTGGCGCATAATTAATGTATAATAATGATTATTATTCGTCCTCTGACAATATACGTGCGCGCGCTTAACGTGGCGCTGCTCCATTTATCAAGAGTTTTAATTAATTCCCTCGACTTTAAATGAGCTCTCAGATCGACGGAAATACGTGTCCTCGAGTTTGAGTGCTGTCAAAGCCAAGTTTCACAAGTGACGCACACGAGGTGCATCGCGCGCGCGAGCGCGGCGAGCGTCGTTATAATGGGCCACGAAGCGCGTCTCGCGCTGTATGCGACGATTGATGTAAAATTTCGGATTTCTGCCGGGGGATTAACAGAAGGGCGGAGAGGAAAGCAACGCGCGGCGAGAGTTACCCGGCGGAGTAAAATTTTGAGCGAAGATCAATTTCCCCCCGTAATTTCAAAGTGGAGCCTATTAAGTCTCAGAGATGCGTCTCCGGAGAGAGACGCTCAAAGGCCTGTGCCAACTATAAACACGAGATTGCCGCAACAAATTTGTAATCGGATAACACTTCGACATAATTGGCCCTGCCTTGCAGGAAGCAATCTCACTCCTGGCCCCCGGGAATCAATATCAACAACAGAAAAACGACAGCATAAGTTTAAAATCTCCTGATTTCTGTTTTTATTGAGTCCACGATATCCTATGTAACAATTAATAATACATAATTTAATATATGACAGAATATTAACTACTAAAAATGATTGGAATAAGTATATTACATACACTAAGAAAAAAGTGTTTGGTATATATTTGCGACTATAATTGTAGTGCATAATAAAATAATTATGATTAGGGTTCTTATTTTTATAGTTATTATTGCCATAATATTAATAAATATAACCTTATATGCATAGAACTTTCAGTTATGGTTATTTTTATCATATTTATGTAGTATTACATAAATCACAAGTTATAGCGTATAAAACCATGTATATGGTTGAATGAATGATGTTAATAACAATAATGTTGAAATAACAAGAAAATGCAGTTGGCACCAAAAATAACTAAAAATTATATCTAATAAAATTGTAGTAACTGCAACTATTTTTTCTCTCCGTGTGGCATATAGAAACATATGATAAATATATATATGAATGCGTATTTTATACAAATTGTACGAACATTACATCTTTTATTTCAAAATTTATTCAAAAGTTAGAGAATTCATACATGACCATTTTCTCCAAGATACTGAGTTATAGATACTATGAAGATCCTGAGTTTTTCCATTTCTTCCATATTTTGTATGTCTATAGAGAATCGATGGTTGCGCATTTACAGAATATGACGCGAGGTGGCAAAAGGATCTATCTAGCAGTTTCATGGAAAGAAAAGAATAAGGACCACAGACGACAACAGGAATAACGGGGAAAGAAAGATCTGTGGAAAGTGGAAATTCAGAGCCAAGGAGGCGGAAAAATGCAGCGGTACTGGGCGATCGACACGCTCTTAAGAAGATTACGGTGTCTTCTGGAATCCTCAAGGAGAAAGAACACACCGGAGAGGACAGATCAGAAAAGATTATACTTGTGGGAGTCAAAGAAACTCTGCGAGGAAGTCTATAGAATCTATAGATTCTTGGACACCACAATCACTTGACTTCTTGAATCCCATGATCTTTGTTAAATAGTTTAATTTTGGAAACATAACGTAAATCTGGTCGAGTCGCATCTTGAAACTGGAAAAAAATCTTTATCTTGAAGATTGAAAGCTAATTTGACGTTTTCCAGCCCTTTTTCTAATATTTTTGCGAGTTTGAGAATATTATTCTTAGAGATTATCTTCATAGTTTAACCCTTAAATGCCACACCTCTCAAGAATCTCGTAAATGACACATGGGGTCTAAAAGACCCCAGCATGAAAAATGTCTCCTTACTCATTGATTTTTTTACATTTAGTTATGAAAATTATTTTCAGTGTTATTCAAGGCTTATAAAAAAGAATAAAATGCTTATATTGTTAAAATTTCAATTTCAACATAGTACAAAAAATTAAGTAAACTGAGTACTGCTAAGTGTACAACCGGGTAGGTCAATCACTCAACTATCATCAATGGGAGCATGAGCTTCATTTTTGGGGGGAACATTTGAAAATATATCATTCTAAAGGGTCTGGGGTCCGCTGGACCTCGGGTGGCATTTAAGGGTTAATGAAGTAAAATACAATTTGTAAATTGTATTTTATGGTCTGTTTAATTTTTTTATTATTTAAATACGTTATGCTTTTTTATTGATGTTTTTTTTTCGATCATATGTTAAAATATTTTCCTGGATGGGAACAAAAAGGCTAAGATGGGCCGTGAGAGTGGTCAGGGTCTAATCTATTTCTGGGGGAATCGAAGAAACACTCGTCCGGAAGATTAAAGGGCCAAGACGCAAGATTGACATTTAGGAGATGCGGTGGATTCCTGAGGGGCGTTATCGACGTGATGAACGAGTATCGTGAAGAATTCAGTGTAAAGGAGTGAGAGGGAGGGAGGGAGGTGGTATACATGTGCGCCATGGAACCAACAATTCACGGGGTAGCGAGCGCGGCCCGACGTCTTTCCAGAAATACGTGTGGGAGTCCTGCATAGCGGTTCTCCGCAGTGAAATACGGTAGGCGAAAACCGCCATGTTGTTCTACGTGCTATCCTATTCTATTTATGTCTGAATATTCTAAAACATTGCGCTGCCCCGCACACATCCTGTCACTCTGTCGAGCTGCCTTCTGCCTGTCCCCTGACCGTCTCTCCAAACATTCGCCTGTCATTCCGGACATTTCGGAAAACACGGGGCTGTCAGTGAGCCTTATGCATTTATTGGCTCGTCTCAAGGATGACGAACAGCGACAGAACGACGCAATCATTTTGAAAAAGGACATTTTCTAAGAAATATTGAAGAATTATTGAAGAATTAAATAAACCGATTGGAACTATTAGTGACTATATAACCATTAGTGACTATATATCTAACTATTATATTTATTAGTGACTGTATAACCATTAGTGACTAAATAACTATTATAACTATTATATTAATTATATTAATAGTTTTACAATTATGTAGTTATAAATTGATAGAAAGGCCACTTATTATTTCGAGCAACGGAAGTAAAATTACAAAAAAAAAACACGTATTACTCTTTTCAGTAATATTTCTTCTAATCGCGAAAAGAGATAAAATCAAACGTTTGAAGACCTCCTCGGTTTTTCCGGTAAAACTGATTACGCAGGACAGAGACGTACTAAACAGTATGGCTTCTGACCAAGCAATCAAGATGATTTTCTCGGACCTTCGATATCTACTTTCTTGCCCGGAATCAACGGAAGCCTTGTTCGTTTCCACCCTTCACCCCCTCCCCCCCTCGAAAGCGTAATGTCGTCATAAAGGCGAGACGGGGATGATTGACCTGGAGTCACTCTCGTTCACTCTTGTTTGCGACTTAAGTCCAAAAATCGTTCTTCTCCGCAAAGAGACCCACATTTCTCCCTCCCTATCCCTATTTCCGTTTTCCCATCTCATCGGGATTATGTAATACTCGAAAAATTCCCGGGAAAATTGAGGGACGGGAAAATCATAAGATTGAGATTGCACAGCCATTATCGGGGCGATCGGCCAAAACGTCGTGGAATCTAATCGATAAAATAAAAAAAATTGAAATTTTAAAAAGTGATCTTTTTTCCGAAAATGTAAGAAGTATTTTTTTCATTAAAACTCTTAAAAACGGAAGTCGGGCTCTTCTTGACGTAACTCAAGGATTTTTTAAATATCTTTTAGATATCTTTAAATATATTCTTTTGTGAACTTCCGTCCTATTTGTTTGAAAAGTTTTATCTGTAAAAAGAAAAGTTTTCAAAGATCCTAAATTTCAACATTTAACTTCTTCATCATTACCGTTTAATAAATTTCCAGCTGAAGATCTTCCTTCAAATGAAGAGAACATAATCTTCCGTTGATGCAGTCACAAGGACTAGGTTGGTGTCTTCGTTGAAGGAGCAGAAGCCCGGAGATAATGTACGAGCTAATATAATATTCTTAGACGGGATGTGGTCGGTTGGATTCTATACCTCGTGGATTTAATGGCGGGAAACGTTTGCAGTCGCGACGGATGAATAATAATCGCGGCGCCATTACGGATTCTGTTCTCAATTTGGAGCGCAGGCCGAGTTTCCATCGAACGAGTACGCACCGGCGGGCGCGGTGCCGAGATTTTATAGAGCTCTCATTCCGCAGCCTTCTCGCGTAACTGGATAAAAAAATTCGCGAGCGCGGCGTTTTGATTTACGGAACTTTTTTCCCGGCAACGAACGGTGACGTACATATTTTACAGGCGTGCTTTGCGGCAAACGCTGTTACGAGTGCGTGAAACCTGATAACGGTGATGCATGAGACTTGTAATTTCTTTAAAAAAGTTGCCGAGTCTTTGAACCGGAGTGACCTTTCCCGTTCTTATGCAAAATTGACCTGGCGCTCGAGCTTTAGACTTTAGAGTATACCCTTTGTAAGTATTCGGCGCAACAACGATTCAATCCACACACCCTGTGCAAACTTGATTAAAAAATTCAATTTCAATTTTCCCAATTTTATTTACCCGATCATTTCAGTTCGTCAATTTTAGTTATCAAATAATATACGTGAGGGATTTTAGTAAAAAAATGTTCTCCTTCTTCTTCCAGCGCGGTGACCGTTTAACGTTCGTTGGCGATCATATTGGCTATCATGTCAGCCATTATCATGATTTTCCCGTGGAAGAATAATGAGACGGTTTCTCGTTGCCTTCTTCTAAAAAATTATTCCTCATAAATTATAAAAAAATGCACATTAGTGAGTAAAGTATCAATTTCTTCGTGCCTCAAAAAAATTTGTTATCTCGCACACCACCGTTGAATATTATCTTCTTCCATATATTTTAAGAGAAAATTGCAAATTTCCGCTTGTTACACTCGTTGCTCATCAATCGGAATTTATTATTACACACCTTGTTAGATCCTGTTTCCTTTACTACTCTCTCTCTCTCTCTCTCTCTTTCTCTCTCCTTGTTTCAAATTATAATCCCGGAACTTAAATTAAGCTTTTTAACTCAATCTCTCTCTTTCCCGGTGCGAAAGCAATTGCCTCGCTCATCAAACTTTCGGAGAACTGAACTAAACTAAAAATGCAAACAAAATCACCGCGTCCAGGGGCAGGAATATATATCCAAGGGAAGAGGACATCGGATTCTTCAAGTGTCCTGGAACATCCCGCCGCGCCGGTACTGCGAGGTTCAGTCGATGAAGGAACATCGCGATTTTATCCACTTCACGTTCGTGCGGTGCGGTACGTCGGACGCTCGAGAACAAAACAGGCCGAAGTTAACGGCGAGTTAGTCGACGGTTGAGCTGTTTCGGGACTCCGATTTGATATGGCTGGCTTCTCGTTCTGCCGGAGCTACTAACTAATATGTCAAGCCGTTTATCCTCCCTGCTTGTAACTCGGGACACGTATGTTCGGATCTTTCTCCTCCTCCGACTCCGCCACCGCCTCCTCCTCCTCCTCCTCTTTCTCCCCTCGCCCCCTTTTGCTCCTCCGATATCCTACAGCATCCAACCGCACCGCGTCACCTATCTCGCAGGCAGGAATTTTAGGGTATACCCGGTTTGCGGCAGCAGCGCGTTCGCACACTGCCGCCGTTCCGCCAACATGGCGTCGCGGTTTGATCGAATTAATTAGTTTCAATGGCTGATTGTTAGTTTTGAGTTTGAGCGAAAGTTTCGCGGAACAAATTGAAGAGCCGAGAGGGGCCAGTTAAGAAAGCAGCGAATTGAAAATTCCGCTAAATCCGCTAAGTATTGAAAATATATAATAATATTTAAGTTAGCTTGAATTTCAAATCAACTTTACCGGTACTTTTCCAAATATCCGAAAGAAAGACGTTTACTCGATTCCGGGACTTCGATAGAAACTCGACGAGAAACTTATTTAGCAAAATTTGCGCGTAACATTGAGAATAATAGCCTGGGAGAATAGAAAAATCGTCTCCGTGCGAAAACTTCGAGTGCGGAAAGACGGACTTAGACGCCGTTGAAGAAGGAAAGTGCGGTTGAAAGATGGCCGAGACGCTTTCTGTATTTCATCATTTGGTCTCGATACCGCGCGTCTCCGGCGATTCACTCGATAAAATAGCTTTCTCCCGGCGCAGCGCGGCGTTATTTACGCCTGATTTGCCGCGGCAATCTTCTCTCGCAGCGGGGAAAAGACGTCGCGGCGAATTGCGGCCGACGGTTCCCGCGCGGAATTGCTCATTCGCGATTTGCATATAAAGCTAACTGATTTATCGCGTCGAAACCTATAATCTCCCCGCCGATGAGTCATCCGGCCGTATTCTCCCGCCACATTTAGCGCCAAATGCGCGACCGTCTGATTCTCGCCTCATGTTCGCGTTCGACGTAATCTTTCAGTCCGATTAACAAAGCGATGAGATGATCGGATTTAGTAGTTAGCGTGTGCATGTAGCTGTTACTGATCGATGAGCCAACCAGCGTATTGAAGTTGAGTCGCTTTATAGACACGGGGAATCAATATAATCTATTCGAGGTTTGCTATTTTTTCAAAAGCGCAAATGTTTTTTATAGACTATTGCTGCGATTAGATTAGATCGAGAAAATAGATAGAGAAAATATATCGCCGGATAAAGTGGTAACGCTTTATGAAATCGCTGTTCTTTTTCTCTCGATTTAATTGAAATTACAATAAAGATAAGCAAGTCTTTTGGGGTTTTTCCGCCCTCAGTTCTCGGACTAATGGCGTTGAGTATATTTAAGGGTGTGTTTCGTAATCGACTTAGCTGCGCATAATGCGGCAAACGAAAATGCATGTTAGCGCTTCAGTGATGAACGTATCGGCGATGCCTACCGCAGCGTTGCCGGGATATATTTCACTTACATGGCCGCATCTCCTGTTTACCCCGCGTAAATCCCGCGTAACTGTCTGACGCAGCGATAACATCGTTATATGTTGACGATGTGTTCGAACCGCGCGCCGCCATCCACATTGTTTCCCGCCGAACACGTCATCTTCGTGTATCAGGGCTCTCGCGCGTCCCTTGGATACCGTCCAAGGTGTCGTTCGATTGATAATAATGACCGTATGAAAATAGCTATATTTTTCCGGGAGAAAAGTATGGCAGTGGAGATGCTTCCAGGATTTTTGGAGCCCTTCGCTCGTTAGAAATTTTGACTACCCTGAACTAGGTCAAAATAGGAATTTCTTTCCTCTCCTCTGTTTTTATTAGACGTCTACATCATTTATTATATTCAAATTATTATACTCCAATGTTGAAATTATAATAAATTTTTCAACGAAGAAATTCTGGGATAATTAGAACAAAATCTGAAAAATGTTTCCCTAACAGCAAATGTATATTCTGAGAATGTTCAGATGATATCATAAAGTATAAGATGTTATAAGTTTTCAGTATATTAAGTATATTCTATACATCTTTAGTATATTCTATATAGATATACACGATTATTGTTGTTAGGGTTAAGACCGTTGATTATTCGCTTTCTTGGAGTTTCTCAGATTATTTTATCGTTATCAAAACACTTATTTGTTTAGTTCTGACGCAGAACTCATATTTAATTAAGTTCATATTTAATTAAGTTCTCACAATCGAGTGCAATGAAATTAATTCTTTGATCCCTTTCTCGACTCCGTAACACGAAGCAGTCGCATGACGTAATCTCGACTTGCACCGGGGGATTTAAGCGAAATCCGACGCTTTTCGCATTGATGTGGACTTGCTTTATATCGCGGGGACTCAAATTTCGGTGCGGTCGATGTCCTACGTGCCCGATTTCAAAGGGTCCAATCTCCATCCGCGCGCGCCCGGCAAGGCCGCCGTCGCACCGCGAAGAAAAGTACCGCGCGTTCTCGATCGAGCGCTATCGAACGTGGGGACAGCCTGGGCTTTGTGCGGAATCTCTTTGTGCACGATACATTTTATCAGATGAAAACGTAACTCGCTATGCATTCGCGATGCACGCGCGGATTTTTCAAAAGTCCGCTCAGGTTTTTCGATTAAATGTTGCGGTACCGAGAAAAGATTGTACATCAAAGTCCATAAACGAATCTGAGGAACAAACCGACAAGAAATGGAGAATTGAGATTCTGACTTGAAAGTCTTATAAACCTAAAACTTGTATAAGTGATCACATAATGTTAATAAAATTTCCATATAGTATTGTTATTTTCCTGTATAGTAGATGTATATACTTCATGTGTTTTGAAGCTAGCTCGTACCTCATCGATCCGTTACCATCTTGGGCGACGTTTACATGGCAAGTCACAAACATCCTGCGGAGCCCCCGATGCATATTCATTTTTGCCGTGGGTAGTATCGCCGTGGGTAATTTTAAGGGGGAAAATTTCGCTGACTCCGCTTCGATGAGAAACAGGGGCGTTGTCGCCGCCAAGATAAACAAGATAATTAAAAGATAATTAACAGATAGAAGAGCGTCGTACGTGACCACGCCGTGCCGGTTCCAGATAATCTCAATCCTCTTTCGCTGGAAGTGGCATGGGACGATAAAACCCAGTTGGGGGCGAGGGCAGAGAGGAAATAAAGAGGGTTGGCAACGAGGCAGCGAAATGGGACGAGGAAGGGAAGGGGGAAAGACGCAGGAAGAAAGGGCTTGCCAAGCCCCCACGGCGATTTGTGCCTGCTTCCCGCAATAAAACCACCGAGCTACAATCACGAGTACAACTACCGCGTAGTATCGGCCACCGAGATCGAAATAATCCGTCGGGTTACCCGACGAGTCCCGTCGGTCGACTCGTGGATCCCACGATACCGAGATACTCGCTCAAAACGTTTTAGAACGTAGGAAGCGACAAATGCGCAAGTAAATTAGTAAAATAAAGATTTGGAGGAATCCCCTAAGATACAAAACCACGATTGAGAAAAATCTATTGAAGAACTGTAAACTGCGATACGCAGAAAATGCCGAACAACTCTGAAGATCAACTGAAACTATAGGAATTAATTAATTGCGGGGGATTCCCGAGGATAATGAGGCAATCCAGAAAGGATTGAGATAATTTCCCGAGCGCGGAAGGAGCGCCGAAATTAATTATAAATTCCAAATTAGAAAATCTCTCCCCTGTGAAACTGGAAACTCATTAGCGTAGGGACAACGCATGCAAGGACTCAAAGATTTATGGGGAACTAGGAAAATAAATAAATTCCACGTTTTTGCGACTATAGTTTATCTTTCGAGAGAGACGCTATTTATTCCTGTCATCGTTTACCATCTTTATCTACCGCGGCGGTTACGACGTATTGATTCGCCGAGGCCCGGGCAGTTATTCTTTCATAAAAGCGCGCGCGCTGGATACGGTATACAGACATCTCCGTGGGTTACGATTTTATGCCGAATCGTAAACTTAAGAAACTTCAAAGCGATAACTGCCGAGGAATCGCAATTTATAGCTTTGAACGAACAGTTAAACCTCGAGGAACATCTAAACTTTCGCGTGTTCGTTTACGCGTTAATTTTCCAGAAGTTATGCATTCCTGATTGCTTATTGGAAAGTATAAGTATTCCGACCTTCAGGATCAGAGAGCGAAACCAAAGAGATTTAACGGGATACAAATTATTTTCGAATTATTTTCAAACCAGGAATTCCGGAAATTTATGGACGTAGCCAAATCACAGAAAGCAAGGAATTCCAATTTCCGAAAGCGATGAAACTATTAATCCTTTAGTCGAGCGCTAATTTGCCTACTGAAAAATGTATAACTCCTCGCAAGGTCCCCACCGATATGAAAAACAGTTCCGGATCGGCGGCGCTCGAAACATATTCGACATCAGCTTCGTTCGGGATGGGGAGGGATTAAATTTTGCGTGAAATCCGCATTAAGCCGAATCGGCGATGGGGGTCGCGGCGCGAGAGAGGGAGGGGCGCAAAAGCGAAAGGGGGGGATGAGAGGGGACGCGGAGCGCGACAACACGAGCACGTACCAACATAATTTGTCTAACTGCGCTCGCTCGCACGGTCTGATGGTCAACGGAATTGCCGTTGGTGTAATTCGGCAACAGCTTGTAGTGGTTCCGAGTCCCATTGCACGGTAACGTGTACTAATGTTCGTGCCCCCGTGCTATCTGCTCGTATTACACCGCCCTGTATAGCTAATCATCGTTAGTGACAGAGACATCGACCATGGCCAATTAATGGTGTTGCCTGTTGACGGGTTTCGGCAAAAAACCCCTACCCGGGCACGAGTACATGATTCCCTGTTGTTCAAATTGTAATCTATATGTGACATCTAGCGGGGAGAAAATCTCTGGAAATGGACTTTCCTGTTGCTACATGAAATTGCAGCACTCCGCAAGTAGGATATAACGGTGTCATTCGTTGACGTTTCAATAAAAGCTCGCTAGGACTGCAGTGTAGAACGCACCGTTGCGTTGCCCAAATTGACATCTAATAGCAGAAACATATTGTTTTGGAGAAATAAAACCTGTAAATGGATTTTTCGGTTGCAACTTGAAAAAAAAAAAATATATATATATATAAAATGAAAACAATCAAGAGACAAAAAATCAGTACGTAGCATTCAACAGAACGATGATAAGGTAGAAATAAGGCAGCATGTGTAAAATTAGGCAATAGGAGGTACGCAGGCGCGTGTTATAACACGGAGGTTACTTTGAAGAGAGATGGAGATGATGGAGAGAGAAAGCTTTAATTGGGTCATAAGTCCATTGCACGATTCAACCAACTCTCAACCTACCCTATGGTTCCTACCTGAGTCCAAAACACTTTCACTCGCTTTCATAAAGCCCTTACCCGACTCCAAATCACTTTCGCCCTTTCCTACAAATCCTACCGTGCTGCAAACTTCTTTCGTGTTAACTTTACGAGCTGCAGGGTGCATAAGTATGTATTCGTTATACACGCGGAAAGAGGAAAAAATAGTATATAAATATTAGTAGTGTGGATAATGAGAAATAATGTAATAGAAAGAACAAAGAGACAATTTAATATTAAAGTAAATAAAAAAAAAAAAAAAAAACAGCTAAGAAAAATTTATATCTGTACCTTAGAGATAGAATCGTATCTCCATTATTATAAATTTAGAGAAAACAGAGTTTAAAGTTTTAAATAGGGAAATGGTGTAGCTTTATGATAAATATGAAAATAATTAAAAGATGCATATAAGGTTATTTTTACTAATATTATAGCAATAATAATTATAAAAATAAGAATTCTAACTATAATTATTTTACTATGCAATTATAGTTTTGCAATTATAATTAATTTGACTTTTCTCTTACGATTAGTGTGGATATACGATTCTTTACCTCTATAAGGTATATAGATATACATATATATTTATATAGAATAACAAGTTACCAATTAATTATTTCGTGATATAAAATATTCCAGTAACGTAATAATACTTGAGATATTACTGAGTTACAGCAAAGTTGCCGCAATAAAATTTGTGGACAATGATAACGAGGTACGGGGAGCGAGTGTACTGTACAAAATGCAATTTGCAATGTCTTGCGCCACGGCGTTCGTCGCCAACTTAGCGATAAATTCTGGACGTTGGTGCGCGGCAGTCAGTATATACAATGCATATTTCATTCTGCATAATGAATCGCCGCGCCATCGGGCCTTTAATTAAAATTCAGGCTCGGCCCGTAATCAGGAAATAATAATTTTTACGCGAGCTCACCCGACATCCTACATTATCGTCTGCCGCCAGGCCGGATGTCGCGCTATTATTTGCATATCGCAATAACTTTAAGGCGAGAGTTCATGTTTTATATTGGGCAGCCGTAACAAATTTGTTTATTTATCATGAAAGTTTTAAAAATTTGCAAAAGCGGCTCTACACGAAAAATTCACTTTGACGCAATCGAAATGCGATGAATTTGCAAATGCAAAATTTAATAAATTAATAACAGAAAGGGAGAACATACATATATAAGCGATGTTTTCGAAATCGTGAAATAATTGTTATGTAATTGCAATTATGCAAACATTTTGGCAACGAAGCTAATTGTTTATTAACGAATGCTGCTTTAAAACTTTCATTCGCATCAAGATTTTAATCATCGCATTGACAAATGATTCATTTATCTTGCATTGTAGAATAATGAATGTATAATGTACGAATGTGTGTAGCCATTCCTGAGAACAACTTTTTCACAGAGAGCATTTCAAACATTTCAATATTTTGAATGAATGAGAAATCGAAATGCGATAATACTCGGATTCTTGAAATGAAAAGTATGAAAAGCAAAATTGTATCATAGAATGTGTCGCGAGGTTTATTTTTGTACCGCCGTTGCTGTGCCAACGCATTATCGAACGTCGAATGGACGACGATAAGCTCGTGGTCCATTTTACTGTCGACAAAAAAACATACACAAAAAAGGGGGAAATGCATGAGCAAGCTGGCGCATATACGTCGAGTCGATTCGCACTTGTTATGAGAGCCGCTGTATCGTAAATATTTATTCGTGGAAATATTTTTCCCCGAGTTCCGCGAAAAATTTTTTCCGAAATTTTTTTCCCTTGATCGTAATCGTCGATCAGCAGCGACTTGCTGCTCTCTAGCTGTTTCGAGGTTTCATGAAAATTCAGACAGTCGCTGACAAGCGCAACACAAGGGACGCAGACAATTATAGATTTCAGCAATTCAGATTTTGAGGCATTTGCAGGATTAGGTCGACAGAGAAAGATCGAGAGAGCTCGAAAGAATAAACTTTATTTTCGATCAAAATAACATGAACAAATTAACTTGCTGCTGCAAATGTTTACTTATTTCTTTACATAAAGAAACAATTACGTGAATTACAAGCAGTATGAAATAATAGTTGTAAAAATATAAGCACTATAAAATTTTATTTACTATAACATTGTATGCTATAATGCTACTATAGTACTACAAAATTATTATTTTAATTTGACTGTATATCGTATCGGTCTTATTTCTCTTAATATTATAAAAATTAATGTAAGAATAAAATAATAAATACTAAATAATTAATTTTGAGGGTTATAATTAAAGAATTCGAATACAATTCTTTTTTTATGTTTATCTGTTTAAAATCTTGAAAGTTTTGATAAAACTCAATAAATCTTAAATAGAATTTTAAATAGAAAAATAATCCTGAATTAATTTTATCAATAATTTTACAGATGCAAATAGTTGCACTCAACTTTACTTTCATTATTAATTTCAACCAACAACGTTTTCAAAACTCACTTGTTATTCCATCTCGCTTATTGAAAATAATCGTTTTAGCTATTTTAATTATTTTGCGTTAAATTTGATATTGCAGATTGATTACAAAATTTCGCTACTGCTTTCAAATTTCGCGACATCGTAACATACCTCATAAAGCATAAAGCAATTCTATTATACTATATCTATACAATGCATATATGCATATATGTTAGTAACATCAATATTTCGTAAGGTCAGTATCCACATCCTATTACTAATGCAAATGCGCCTCTATTATTATTGCAAATAAGCTGCCCTATTATTATTACAAATAAGCTACGGGCGATGGTAATTATTATCGATTTGTAATTGTTTCCACGTGACGCGAGTTTATCAATCTTCGCCCATTCAAACGTGAAAGGGCGGTCGGCGTTTCCTGTTCTAAATTATTGAAATGTTATACATTATAGACTGCAAGCCAATGACATGAAGTTTTCGATAATAATTCCTTTCATTAATATTTATAGTCTGTTTATAATCCATTATTTATTTATTCGAGAAGCGACAACGTGTTTCTCCTCTCAAACTTTTGAGAGAAAAAAGAATTTTCTGATTTATAGTATATTTTATTTCAATACTTAATTAAAAATAACTGGATTTAATAATTTCAAAGTTCTCTAATTAAAAACTCTCCCCCAACGTTGGAAACTTGAAAGTACTTTCAGTAATTGACGCGTTTATTTTCATCCTGTTACCGCATCCTCCGGGAAAATTGCATCAAGGTACTTCTTAATCATACGTTTGCGGAACATAGTTTGACACGCTGGCAATAAACCTTTTGTTGCGCGAACTTCCAAGCTCAATCTCCCCCCCCCCCCCGACCTTCCTGCAATTTATTTTATAATTCCACGCGGAACATGATAGTAAGGAGAAAAGGGTGAAAGCAGTGGACCGAGAGGGGATTCTGTTTATTTTACTGGCGGCTTTCGCAGTTGGCAGATTGGAAAGGTGGCGGACCTCCCGGCTTCGTAATTCCCATGAAGAGGAGATGGGGGAGGGGGCTGCAAAAAGAGGAGGGAACGCGTGGGTGTTGCGGTGTTGGGGAAAGATTGCGGGATTACTGGACGCCGGTGTATTTCGTAGATATCGCCGCGCGGTACTTTTTTTTTATTGTGTCGTAGCTCTCTCTTTCTCACCCCGGACTCACCCTTTCTTGTCACCCCCGCTGTCCCCCCCTTGAAGCTATAAAAGCACTCTCCGCCGTTACGGTTTAAAGCCGCGGTCGCTACGTCGGTCGATTTGTTAATTTGCGAGCCGACCACTACTTACCCTTGGCCGGAGAGGGTGCATTTAGAGGGCGCGTCCAGAGAATGCCCGATAAAAAAAGAAGAAGAGAGGATTAGCCTGACAAGTTTATGGTTTTCAAATAATGCGGGATAAGCACTTTACCCCTTTCCTGTTCTGCTTTTTTTTTTAATTATCCGATTCGCCGTTTTTTCATCTGGTGTTTCTTGATTACTGCGCTCGCAAATAACCTATTGCATTATGTCTAGCGATCATATCTCATTAATTTTGTCAATTATTCCATATTTTGTCGTTTACGAAGCGCTTAGAATAATCAAGATTCGCAAAGATGCGTAAAATGATTAATTTACGCAAAAATTAGCGGAAATAATCCGGATCCCCCGCGAGAGATGGAACGCGCGCGCATGAAACCGAAACGTTTATCTGCGGCCAAGTGCCAAAACAAGTCCCATTCCGTTGGGAGCACTAGGATCGTTTCGGGGGCAGGAAAAAGCGCGGTAGACACTAATGCGTCTCTTCCTAGAAGGATATAGCGGGTGGTCGGTTTCTTGCTGCCTTAAATGTCGTTGGAAAGTAGCGTACTTGCGGTACGCGGCAACCGCTGTCGTTATTCCGCAAAACAGAAATTCCTGCGAAGGAAAAAGTTCTCGGCTAGAGAGCGAGAAATCTATTTGTTATTCCGCGGCCGAGCGCCGAATAAATTGCCAGGTACACGTGGTCAAAACGGCCGGATAACAATCGCGATTTAGTGGCGCTGACCGACCGAATCGAATATCGAATCCGGTATAAATAAGTTTATTGTGTATACCTATTAACAATATAATGGAAAATAACAATATGTGCCAGAACAATAGCGTGGCGATAAAACATTAATTTAAAACTTTTAAATGTCTTATATAAAATTTTTCTAACAGCCCCAGTTACGCTTTTCTACGCTCGTAGGAACACAATTATCTTTCGGTACAATTTTCAAACTTAAAAGCATAAGGATGTAATATCCTGCAAAGAGAGTCAAGAAAGAAGGAGAGAAGGAGAGAATGAAATGAGAGAGGACGACGCACGTTGCTGTGTTTGGTTGTCTGTAGTGTCGGTGGCAAGAAACAAAAGCCGTTCTAGCAGGTGCAGGCAGCCTCAGGGTCGAGATAAAATGGAAATGCACTGCGCTCCGGTGCGCGTATACATATATAGCGAGCGCCCCGTGTATGAGGGCATGGCACGTGTGTGCTTCATACGTGCATATGCGGGGCGCGAGTGATAACGTTTCGCTGAGGCCGCCTCTATCTCCTATTGGCGCTCGAATTGTTACGACCTCGGGATATCCTGCAACACCGGGGTAACTCCTTTTAGGATTCCAGACGAAGGGATCTCAGGATCTCAGCTGAACCGTCGGCGATAGAGGATAAGGAAAATATCACAATATACAAAAAAATGACAAAGCCAAAGAGTGTGGGAAAAGGTAGAAGTAAATAGGAGAAAGAGAGAGAGAGGGAGGAAAAAAGAGACAACCAAAAGATATTCTGACATGATAAAGTTCCTATTCGATCTGCAAGATGATCTGCAGAATGGAGGATCTGAAATTAAATTGTCAATGATAAAGGTGATTGAAATATTTTAAAATACTAACTAAGAAGAAAGGATATAGAAAGAGGCAGACGAATGTACGAGTTGAAAGATTTGCATCTAAAGAACTCTGAGTGAAGGATGTGTTGAAGTGGATAAGTGAAATGGATATTCTTGATATAATTACAAGAACTATATAAGATTTTAAATCAGAAAATGAGAAAAGTGTAGGTTCCTTTTATTTTAAAAACATATTACATTATTAAATTTTATTTATTTAAAATATTGTAAAATAAGTGTTCTAACAATAGATGGTTAAATATAAAAGTAAGGATTTTTTTCTAAATGATAAACGCAATGCAAGTGGAACAGAATAACAGGACAAATAAATCTTCATAAATCCACAAATCCCTACAAAGGTGATATGCCCTTTAAACTATATTTTACTAAAACATTTTTCTAAATTAAAAAAGGGATTTCTGTATTCGTTTGTATCTTTTAATCCTTCGCTCTCGAGATATGACAAGTTAAAACCAGTTTTTTGCCTCAATGGAAGTTTACAATTCCATTGAAAAATTCTATAATCCATTGTATATTTACGCTGTATTTTAGCAAAATTTGTATTTATAAGGAATATTTTTTTCAATTCAAAAATGTAAAAACTATTATTATATATCATTAAATTAATAAAAACATGTAATGTATATATGCAGCCATACAATATTTAAAATAAAAAATATTATTATTCATTAAAACAAAAACCATTATTACATTACAATATATATATTTATAAAACATACATACACCCTATTATACTAAATTAAAAATAAAATGTAATTGAAGGTTTATCGTATTTTTTTTCACATTTTCTGTTTCTACAAATTGGAAAAAAAAAATTTAAAATGTGTTAATGGATAAAAAATTAGTATAGTTTTATTATTAAAAAACAATAAAAATTATTTGTGCGTGATAGGTTAACTCGTACAATTAGTTTTAAAAATTATTGATTTATATCCCCAGACGCTCTTCAAAAATCCATTTTCTAAAGCTTTTTTAAAGCAATTAAACAACCTGTATAAATTTATGTCGCCCGACTGTCGCTATGGATTTGAAATCTCTCAAGGTAAAATTGAAGGCCATAAATAGTCGGCATGGCCAATATGTCAAACATCTTCAAGCGCGACATGAGTAAATGTATCGGTCCAATATCCTCGTTCGAGAACGGACGCCACGCGTGCAGTTGCGGAGTGTAATAGCGTTATGCACGTCGGCAGTCAAGTGAACGATGAACTCGGACAGGTACGGCCTATTCTCCCTCGGGATAGTCGTCGCGTGATAACTGAATAATTAATTATACGGTGAGATTAATTTACGCGGGGAAGCAAGCTTCGTTTGGAATACGATACCTGGCGGCTTGTCCGGGGGGAGAGAGCATCTATATATATATACATATATATATCCGGCAAGATTTATCGTTTACTTGATGACTCTACTTCGAGCGATTTATACGGATCTTAACTGCCATTACGACGGACGCAATTGGCTCTGCTAATTTTACGGGGCCGTCGATCCACCGTCGCCATTTAATCACCGCTAACTCCGCGAACTGACAGCCCGAAGGCAAAATCGTTTCAAAGCCCGATAATTTCATTCCCCACTTTCCGATTTCATCCGCCCTCATGTCTCGAGTGATGCTTATTAAGATGACGAAGTCTAAAGATGTCACGTTCAAAAAATTGAAGAAGGGATTAAACACGAAGAACTGATTGAGAAAATAGTAAAAAGAAATACAAATAGTTAAAGAAATTTTTAGATTTTATTCATTATGAATTAATCAAACATAAAGTATTGATAATTCTAAAATATTTCAATTTATTATTTAACGGTTTTTTAACCTCGAAAACAAATTTCCGCGAATAACCAGGAAATAAAAATTACGTGAAGACCGGTCTGCATAAATCAATTAAGCCGCGAATTACATACAAAACAAGTTGGTGCGCGATCGTTCGACAGACACAGGGTGTTAAAGGCTTAAGATCCAGCCCCGGCCGCAGATCCTGCTGCAAAGTCGCCATTGACATGCAAATGAAATCATAAAGCTGCAGCGAAGCGGCGGCGTATCGTCTGTAAGGTATAATTACTGGGCGCATCGATCCCCGGTCCGCGCCGCCATGACGGCCTATATCTCCCGCAATTATCTCCCGCATTTAATCAGACTAAATTCACCTATTGTTGGCGCAATACGTGCGTCGTTTCGCTATGATTTCGATTAGCGCTCTCGGTTTCTCCCTATACGGCACCCGAATGCCCAAGGCAGCGATTGTTACGCGCGCGAAGCTTCAAACGTCATTACTTCGCGCACATTTGCTGCATGCGCTAATAAACTCGCTGTCATCATATTTCGCGTTACGTAAAAACAGAATGTTTGAGAAGTTTCAATGTATTTCACTGTTTATTTCTTCGATCTTCCTCTTCCTAATAGCAAATCATCCATTAGTGGCAAAAACCATTAAAATTATTAATAAAATTTAAACTTATTATCAATTAATAACTAAATTAATAATAAAAATGACACAAAAACACAAAAAGAACAAAAAATAATTTAAAAAATGATTATTAATAGATATTCTTTCAAGAATTTTTTTAATTACTTTACAATCAATAAAATAAAATTAATGTATTATATTATATTATTTTTTAATAAAAAAAATAGTATTGCAATAAATGTAATAAATAACATAATATTTTTCAGAGGCCGAATTAATAGCTAAAATAATTATAGAATAATGAATGGAGGAGAAAATTACTTTACAATGATCGTTAATTCCGTCATTGGAGGAAATGTTATATTATTTCGTACACATAGAATGTGACATTGCATCAATGTTGCAATAACGCACATTATTATGCATTATTACGCATATAATACTTCCATATAATATTTCATTGTTGTAATAATTGATAATTATGAACCTGATTAACTCTTTATATCTTTCAATGCCATAAAAGATAAATGTAATCAATTGTGGCATATCAATCGAAATGCGATGAAGAGACGCGCGAGGATTTTGTATACAATTGTGACAATCAGGGGGAATGCCGGGAATGCATTTGTAGCCCTCGCGGTTTGCAACCCTTCCCCAGATCCGATACACGCGCTCTCTCGACGGCGTCCGACTGCACACGACGGCCATCGCTCACTTGGCCCAGGCCGGACCGGCCACTTGTCTTTGTTTTATCGAAATGCGATACGGTCAGCACCGTGTAACGTTGGCTGCACCGCTAACCGATAATGCATGACCCCGTCGTATCCACGAAATTGCGCGGTCTCGGCGCATCTCCGATGCAACTGCACCGCTGCAGTTGTCGGTCGGCTCGGCCTCTCTCTCTCTCTCTCTCTCTCTCTCTCTCTCTCTCTCTCTCTCTGGTTAAGGCTCGGCACGTTTGTTGCTTTGCTCGGACCTTTGACGGCTTTGACCCGGATCATCTTTCCGCTCGATAAGAGAAGATCGATAAAATATTAAGTTTTATTCTGCAAAGGTTACGTGCTAGAACTCCTGATGTCATTCAATAAACTTGGCAATCGGACTAAAAAAAGTTTTAGCATCACATTTGCCTTTTTTTTATAAATAGTGAAATAAAATAAGTGTGTAATTTTTTAAATACTATACTAGATATTATACATACTATATAGTGGTATACTATGTAGTACTTAGTACTTACTGTATAATATATTACTATACACAAATAGTATATACTATATATATTAAAATTATACAAAATACTATAAACACTATATTTCCTTTTATGTAAAAAAACTATTGTATCGTTAAAAGTGATTGAAATTTGGACAATTAGTGTGTTACAAATAGAGATGAAAAGCGTTTCCTTTTTCACTAACTTTCCCTAGGGTAACTTTGTCCCGAATTCCTCCGAGAGAATATATTCTTTGCGCCATGATGTACAAGTTCCCGGGGACGTCGTATATCATGTCGCGAAACATCGCGTCAAAGAAAGGACGGAAATAGCGGACGGGCGGCCTCTCATGTCGTTTATCGATATGTTGCTCTTGACGAAATATCGGCGTGCGATGTAGCGGAGAGAAGTTTCTGAAAACCACTTCGGCCCCAGCGAGGGGAAAGTTTCGACCAACCATCTACGAGTGTTCCTTCCGCCGAGAACGACAACGGCCAAAGTTTGCTTATGAATAAATTTCGTCGCATCATCGCGTTTACTCGCCGTTTATTATTACTTTCCCGCCGTCGCCGTCGTTCGCGTTGCGGGCCTAGCAGCCGGCCGCGAAAACGCGCTTCTCACGAGGATTTTATATAAAAAAGAGACACCTCTTTTCCTCGTGACACACTTTAACCTCCAATTAAATTCCAATTTAATTAGAAAAAAATGTAAAATTCTCGAATTATGCCCTTTTACTTCTCGCATTCTTTTCTAACTTCTTTTTTATATTATTATTATACATATAATATATTTCTCCTCCAGTTACTAGACCAGTATTAAATTACTATTGGTTACTAATTTAATTATCATAACTTCTTGAAATTAATTACAGCAATTCTAATAATTATTCATGATATTCGCGTACACGTACGCGTATATTAGTTCTTGAAATTCCATTAACTTGATTATTAACTAACTTTTAACTAAAAATTCTAAAAATTTGACGTATCGAGCGTTATGTTTTTTGTTAATTATTTATTATTGTCTTATTAAATTATATTTATAATTAACTTTACTGTTAATTATTGTAATTCTGTGATAATTAAATGCGAGTATTAATTTCCATAGTTCTCGAGAGATTCTGTTTGCATTTGTATCTCGACTAATTGACGCCGGGAAAAACGAACCCGGTGCAACATCCGTTGCACAAACGCCACGTGTAATTCCCGTAAAAGTACACGCGCTGGTGTACGTGTAAAATCCACGAGCGTGTAAAGCCCCTAACTATCCTAACTACGTGAAGTTAATTCGAACGCGCGAGTTTCAAAGCGGCTAATTTGTCACATCGGCTATTCCCCTTGACAAGCAAGCGCTTTTAAAGCCGAAAGCCGAAAAGAAAGCTTTTGTAACACCTTCCATTCATGCCGGGGGGGGGGGGGCATTAATGCGGCCTACTTGAAAAGGACGCGACGCAAGCATCGCGACATCCAAGAAGCGCGCCGTGTGATATGATGCACCGTGAATTAGATGTTTCTATTCAGTCACGAAAACTTTGTACAAAATAATAACTCTTTGAGTTTGTTAATTCACACGATAGATCAGCAAAATTCTGCCTAAAGTATAATTACAACATAAATATGCAGAGAAGAAGAGTTTTGAACGTGATAGCGGCAACAAGATTTGTAAATGATATTTTTAAGTATAAATTGCGAGGAAAGAAATTGAGCGTTAATTCTTAATCTGCTGTTCAATATCTTTAGTGGTGATAAACAGAATGCAAAAATTTGTAAACGTTAAAAATTGCAGCTTCTCAGGGCAATCACGCTCCTGCGGCCTGGCTAAAAAATTGAGAAATGGTGAGAAAAGAAAACGATTACTTATACTCTGCAGAAATTTCTCATTACACCATCTCGCCAGACGGCTTGACGGCGAAGAGAAACGAATTCTAGATTTCCCCTGTGTCATTGGATTAAACGTCACGGTCGCCGGAAATGGATAGCGTCATTTCCTATTCGACCATGAATTATACCCCGCGCAAATACATTCCCGTCATTTGCTGCAACTGCACTTGTATGAATGCGTAGATGAACAAAAGCACCTGCGAAAACCGTAAAGCGATACCTACTCACACACTCCGCGAGCGATAATACTTTATAGCGTATTTCAACGAATTGGAGGTTTGTACATTTCACACGATATGTCTCTGCAAAATTCTTGTTAATGGATTTTTCCTTAGTTGAAGTTTGTAGAAAACACTACCTTTAAAAATAAGATGATTTGGATTTTTATATAGCACTTTGTATAGTGTGGTATAGTGGAGATTTTCAAAATATCTGTATTTCCAGAAAAGTATTTATATATTTAATAATAACATAAATTAGCTATAAAATAAAAATGGCGTACGCGTATATATACTTGAATTTATTATCAATTGATAAAACAATAATGTCGGCGATCGAAGAGAATTTTAGCGTCGGTATGCCGTACTTAATCGTCAATTAGCGCTAATTAATGTGACGTTTAGGGGTACCCCCAGTATATCGGTTTACAGCAATTTAGCGGCGTCACGCTAATGGATCTGACCCCATGAAGCGTTTATCGAATCTGAAGCCTCAATCTCATGTTACTCAAATGTTTGCCTTTTTACTCACGTTGCACTGATCAAAAGCCTCTCTCATAAAGCCCAAAATCTCGCCCACTGACGCACTCATTTCGCCACAAGACACCGTATGAAACTCACCTGAAACAATAATTGATTATTACTCGTAAATATTTGGTGGCAATTGAATCGAGATAACTAAAATAGCCCGAAAAAGGCTAAATAATTTCAAACAATTAAGAAATCCATTCGTAATTTTGTGTTTCAGACAATCCGCATGCTTTTGATCCGAGAAAGTTCGTTTTACCTTCTCTTATATTTTTTACAGCTTAAAAGACTGGATTTGTAGAGATATCAACTTGCTCACACATTTCATTTCATGTGTCATCTATCAAATCCTGTAATAAATTGTTTGCATTTTTGCCCGAGTTTTCGCAAATACATTTCCTCTCCCTGCATCCCGAAAATTTATCTTCGATTTTCCAAATAGATCGGGAATTTAAAGACGGATTTCAACGTCTCTGTAGCTCCTCGGTTACTTACAAGATCTTTAGATCCTTAAATCCTGCGTGTTTCACGGGGGTCGGGTCACATGCTGTGACTCGTCCTCGTAACGGGGAACTTTAAATGACGTTTCAAACGGAGCTCACTCGTGAAAGTCTCGTCGTGAGATAAGAGAACCCGAGCTTGAGTTGTGTAATTTGGTAATTCGAGGATCAGAGAGAAATATATTTTTCTTCTCCTTCCTTCTTTTCCCCAGCTGCATTTCCACTTTTTCGTATTTTATCCAGTAAAAGATATTTGGCAATTTGTCATATCCGTAATTTGGCCAAGTTGTATTTGTCAGGAAGGACATAAACTCGAGCAGTCTAGTATCTTTTTCCGAGACAAAAGATACTTAAATAAATTTTCCACCCTTGTTAACCGTACAACGTTTTAAATACACATTTATATTTCTTTTTATATCATTTATGTATAAAATTTTGTACGTGAAATATTGCGAAATATTATGAATGTATGCTTTCCATGAAAAATTAAAGTCCAAAGCAGATGCTCGAAATATAACTTTCGTAATTAGCTATAAACATGGTATTTACACATTTTACGCAGACTGAAAGTTGGATTGGTTTCCAACTTTTGAATTATTATTCATGCGAGTTGAAATAGGAACATGGATATATGAGACGCTCTTCGCGATCACTGTATGATGGCTATGATACCCAGCACGCATCGTAACCCGATTATGGTGGGCGAATTATTGTCCAGCGAACAATTTGGAGTCGACGATGCCGCATTAATGTTGCTAATTAACTCATTTTCGTTATTGTTGCAGCAATCTGCGGTATAATCGCGCTGTATCGCTTTGTTTACGCTAAATTGGTGTACTATTGTACAAGCAACAGCGTTCATAGTAATCGACTCTGCGAACTTTTCTGCTCTCTGACAAATTGTCATACAATAAAGTACTGCAGGTTATATTAAGTTAGAAATTACGTTACCATTTCTAGATTACAAAAAATAAGCTTAACTAATTTTTTTAAGTTAATATAAAGACGGAAAAAATGTCTTGAATTAATTTATTGCGTCAAATAAAGTGGCACGAGTAAAAAAATTAAAATTTTAATTTAATCAAATCTAATTCTTGTTAAAAGAGAATTAAATTAAATTTACGCGCGCTTCCTTTGGGAATTTGTATTTAATTCAGCTCTCTCTTAACAAAAGTTAGATTTAATTTAATTAAAATTTGTTTTATTCAACTCGTGCCACTTTTGATTTTTGCTCGATAAACGAATTTAAAGTATAAAAGAGATTACACGTGAGAATGAAGTTTCGGCCCCCTTTGTAAATTTTCAGCGTCGCTGGGGTCGGTCGTTGCTGCTTAGGCTTAGAAGAGATTTCGGTTAACCGAGGCAAGGATTATCAGGATGCCGTGTTATGGGGTCCAAGCTGACTAGCGCGGGGATAACGAGGGCCGATCAAATTCCAGGTGACGTGTTAAGCCCGGCTTAAGGCTCTGCAGCCTTAAGAAGCGCGGATCGAAGCGCTATCCTGCATATATCCACTCCGTGACCCGAAGATACGTATAAACCGTTCGGACGCGCGTTAATTCGCAGGGATTTAGAATAATCAAGACGAAAAATGTCGTATCGTGCGAGCTCGTTGTCAATTTAACGTCCTAATACATCGGGCGTACACATATATTTTAACTAAATTCGACCGAGGTTGATTCGACATTCTCGAGTCAAACGGATAAAAATGGAGAGCTGCCACGGGGGGGCGCCAAGGACCTCGGCGTTCCTACAGGTTTCGAGGGCAACAAAGTCTCTCTCCATTCTCGTCGCAGCCCCATCGTTAGAGGACTTGTTCTACAAGAGTGGGCACAATCTAGCAGCGGAAGGGTGGAGAAGGTGAGGATCGGGTCGGGAATCAGAGTTCGGTACCGGGCGCGGACGGTGCTGGGGGGAGGGGACGGAGAAGGAATAACGGGACGCATTTCTTGGAAGTAAACTTAATTACTGGGTGGTACTCGCTGCTCTGACATTTGGCAACGAGCCTCTAAATCTCGAAGAGGAACGACGACGCCGTTCCAAATTGCACTCTCGCGGAGGCAATCGCGCGGCGTCCTTCGCCAAGCACGACTTCCTTCCGCGCGCGAGGACGCTTTTACCCTATATCGAGATCTCAGCGTAAATCCCGTAATCCATAGATCCCCAGAATCGAGAATTTGTCGGCCGCTGCCGACACTGCAGGTAGGAAGTCCGAAGAAGCTAGAAGTTTCATTAAACAAAACTCGCGCGAGACGTGACCGCCGCGCGCTTTCGTTGACAGAAATATCGAACGCTCGCGATTCGGCAAAATAGAGGGCGTTATGGGAGTTATCAATCTAAAGGGAAAAAAACAACTCACAGTTATTTCGCCCCTTTGATTACTCGAGTTCTCGAGCAGTTGCGAACTTCCTAGCTCCCATAAATTTCTCTTACGATTAAGTGGCGAGTCGAGGCGCGATAGCGAGGTGGCGAAACGACAAGGAAGTTTTGACGCTATCCTTCGGCAGGATCATTCGAAATGGAGCGATGTATATATACGGGGACAAAAACCACTCGGGGAGAAACGGTATTTCTTCCATAAGAGGATCATTAATACCCCATAAAAAGCACACCCCGTTATTACGGTAATGACAAACATTAATAGCCCGCGGAGAGTGGAGTTTTAATGACGTCACGCGCCGCAGACAATTGTTGTAAAACGTCGAGGGATGCGGGGGGGGGGGGTGTCGTAAACGTCGCACCTTAAAACATAAAATATCGACTTTCCCATCCGCACCGCCATTTGCATTGACGCCTTTATTCTTTCGTTAACGATTTATTCCGCCGCAACGCGAAAATTTTCCTGTCATTACCAACCCTCGAGGAGGTAATCGTCCCTTCTCGTGAGCACTTCTTCGCACGAGTGATTAAGAGAATGTAAAATCCCGGCAAATAATATAAAATTATTTAGATTGAATCCGAAATTATTATTATTTTACATATTTATATATACCGGCCTTTACTTGAAATATATTTGAAACGTTGGGAACAGCATTACTCTCGTCAATCCTCAACAATACTATTTGTTGCTTTAGTATTTTAATCAAATCACGTTGTTTACATGTTTATTCATTAAACATACACGCGAGCGGAAACAAGGAGACAAATTTAAAAATCTACGTGCGCACCATAAATTTGTAACGTGGCGTGCTTTTGTAACATTGAACGATACACCGGCGGAGCCGGTTGCATTAATTATGCTTTATTCTCATTAACCCCGCAAAGGTAGTATCTCATTGCGTATGTACGCTTGACGTTATAATTAACGAGCACTCGCTTTAGTTGCATCGGATCATCGGCAGGAGATTACTCTTCTACATGTAGCGCCTCAATACGTCTAATAAGCTCTCACTTTCAAAGATTTAATACCAACAGGATTGGGATCATAGTAATCAACTGAAGCTATAATGCTTCAATTTTAAGTATCTTTTCATCGCGCGCGCCACGCTTATTTCCCTCTCGGGGCCAATGCAATATTACACGATTTTTATGATTACGGGGCGCGAGTAAATTTGTTTTAAACTAACAAAGATTAAGTCCTTCAGAATTATAAAGCTTAATAAAATTATATATATAAGGATTATATAATATAAACAGAAATAAATTAATTACTACTGAAAAATGAAAAGTTACTCAAATAAATAAATAAATTAGTGATAAACGTACATACAAATACTTTTTTTTAGAAAAGACCATCTTTTATCAAATCTGTATTCAGGTCTTCGAGACTTTGCGCTATATTTCAGAGAAATACTAGGATAACAAATGCGATATATTTGGCATGGTTACCATAAGGAAGGAGGAATGGGACTTGTTAAGAATAGGCCAAAACATATTGCCTCGTCAGCCTAAATAAAATGGATAGCATCTAATCTTGTGAAACAGAAGCCCAAGACAGCAGTAAGAAATAATAGCGTCGTAACAAAGCAAAAGGAATACAGAAGGGAAAAGGGAATAATCGTTTGCTAGATTAATCGAGGTTCGCTTTGCGCCCTTGAAAATTCTCTGTTCCTCCGAATCCCTGAATTTTTCATTCATTAAGTCCCCCGAAATCATTTGTCTGCTAATCCTTAAAACGCTTAAGCTCCTTTAACCTCTTCAATAATTTGCTCTCAATTTTTTTCCGTTATAAATTTCTTTACTTCCTAAAATTAAAAGCTCTTCTGTTTTGCGAGAAACGCGCGTTTGGAACGACAAATGTTTTGGATCCGCGCAATTCTTGCAAGCAACATTTCATATTTTAAGTAAAAATAACAATAATAGCTGGCGAACAATAAATGTAGGGCATAAAGTTTGGCGACTGGAGTTTAGAGGATCATTCGAGAATTCTCGTGATGTCACTTCCAGAAGTTCTAGTTTCTCTCAGCATCCTTAGGGGACGCTGTCGAATCCTTGGGCCTGGGTTGGCGAGTCGAGCCAGTGACGGACTCTGACTTTTGTCCTTGTTACCGTCGATATTGCAGCGCGAGAGACAGACGCTCGATAATTATGTCTTAATTAAGCTGTTTGACCTCATTTCCGCGGGGAATGCTTTCGCTTCTGGTCGACGACCATCTTCCGCCCCGCTGCGCACCTAGAAACGTTATACCTCGTTTGCCTGCAGTAAATACCTTCGGCAATGATGAACTTTACGAAACGATACTGCATGCAAAAAGCGGTTTCATTGTCGGAGTCGACTACCGAGCTTAGTATCTAGTTATTTTACCTCCGGGTCCACTTCTGATTATCTCTGGTGCCAAGTTGTATTCTTAATCCTACAGGTAGAAGACACCTGTTCTGCGACCACAGGTGCCGTGAGAATGTTCTCTCGTTATTTTATATCTTGACAAAGGAAGAAATTGGATTGGAATTGGATTTTATTAAGACGCCGGAAATTATCTATTTGAATCGCCTTAATTAGAATAATGAAAAGTAAAGAATAAAGTTACATCAATTTTTTTAATTGTATAAGATTTGAAATTTTTTAAATTAAAAAAAAAAAAAAATTATAAATTTCGTGTTTTAAGAAAAAAAAAAAATAATATCTTTATACAATTTATTTTATTTTTACTATTTAGCGTTTAGCAAGTGATGTAAGAATAAAATTGATCAATATAGCTCGATTCTTGCTAAAATTCCACAGATTTAGTTTCTAAAAGACGGGGGAGGGGGAAGGGGGAGTACCTGGACAGAATCACCCTGTATGCGATGGAGGACCATCCGGTGGTTGGCAAACGCGGATTCTGTTTGAAGTGCGGTCGACGGGTACGAGAGAGGTTGACTTTTCAACTTAAATGAAGTTCGCCTGCAATTGCAAAGAGGAAGAGAAAGAGAAAGGGGGGTGGGTGAAAGGGTGACGAGAAGAGAAGCAAATTTTATACAAATTAGACGGCCGCGCAACCTCCGTCACCTCCACTGCTCTCATTTGGCTTTCAGTCGAGGCCGCCGTCTGGCTAAGATTTCGCCAGGATACTTTGCAAATTAAGTCCTTACTCAAGTGAGCATCAGCCACGCTTGACTACGCTCGGAGGAAACCTCCTCTCTTCCAGCTCTTCGCGCGTAATCAACTATTGCCGCGCTTAATGAGAACAAGCGGAACAACCGCGGGTTTTTCCAGAATTTTCATATTATCCTTTCACATTTCCGAACCATTGTATTTTAAATGAAAATCTCTTAGAAATATAATTCTTTTATATCACTACTAGATTATTTTCATAATTATTTTTTTATTACATTAGATTATTATTTTATATTGTTGTAATATAATATAATTATGTTTATATTATTATTTAAACATTGTAGTATAATAGTACAGCAGCATGGTAGTATAGTAGTATAGTAGTATAACAATATACTAGTATAGCAGTATATGTATAATATAGCAGTATATAATACAGCAGTACATAATACACAGCAGTATATTATATAGTAGTATATAATACAGCAATATATAATATAAATATAGCTATATATAATATAGCAGTATACAATATAGCAGTATATAATACAGCAGTATATTATAATAGTATATAATATGTATAAAAGTATATAGTATACATAGATAGAATGACACTATATTAGCGCTTAATAACTCAATTTTTTTGCTAATTCGGAATATCGTGAATATTCTCGATACACAGTAGTGGCTGTATTTTCAAAAAAATTGTGTCATGCGCGATACACGAATCGCTTAAAAATGTCTTTAATATAAAAAATAACCAGATTAATTATTCTAAGAGATCGCGGGTTTTCCAACTTATTATATATTCTTTATTGCTAATTCTTTAAATTTTATTGACCGTTTGATTTCTTGGATTCGACAATTAATCTCTTTCGCGTCCGAGTCATAAAAATAATAAATTTCGAACCTTCGGCACGGAAAGGTACGTTTTGACGTTTTGACCCTTAGGCTTCCCTAACTCGCCAGCGACGATCGGATTAACTCGAGATTTTCTGCCTCCACTTCCGTAATGCGGCGTTTTCTCGCGAGATATGAAATTATCGAAGTTGGAAAGTAAAGCCGGAAGATACGCTCCCCCATCGTGAAAACTTCCGCTGCTCGAAACGTCGTTTAAACTTTCCAATTGCCGTTTACAGGCAGTCAGGCAGTCCCTTTCCGTTCTTTGTGCGATGGCCGCGTGCCTTAGCAATTTTTTTGTTCACCATTAATTAACAGAAGCCAGGCACAATTGTTAGTAAAAAAGTCGAATGTGTCTAAAGAATATGCTCTTAGTCTATCATTCTATGAATAAAGCGTCTTGCTGCAGGTAATAAAATTTCGAAGTAAAGTGCAGTTATTCAAATATTTGAGCTCAAATTTAAATATCCTGGAATTTAATGATTCAAGTATACTTGGCGACAAGATTTCGCCATCATTTCCAGCGCTCTTTCCGCAGCATTATGCAATCATTGGCTATACGCAATGCACATAGATGCAGTATGCAAGCGCTCGAAAGCGCGAGCGTCCTTGAAGAACATGAAAGGATTTGAAAGCCATTCGCGCAGCACCTGGGCGTCGCGCCTTTCTTTATTCAAAAGGATTAAGTTCCCTCGAAAGAATCGTAGTGCTTTCTGCAAGAGCGCAACAGTACATTATTTTGCCTTTTTTCTTCTTTTTCTTCCTTGCCTCGCTATTTTCTGCGCTGATGGTTGCTTCCGAATGTAATAGATTCGAGGATGCAAAAATTCCAGATCCAAGGGTTCAACGATCTGTAAATTTCAAACGCGGAAAGTTCAAAGATTTTTGAGAGGTAAGAATCAGTTCTGAGGATTGAAGAAATCAGCGGCCGTAGATAACAAGGGATTCATACGGATTTGTGAATGTGTTGACGTGGCAAGCATGTGAAGCAAAGGATTAGAGGATCTGCGAATAAAAGAATTGAAATCGTGGAATCACTTCTTCTTACAGAAGTAATTCTAAGATTTTCCACGATTCGTAAAGCAGAGAAGTATAAAATTACAGAAATCTCAGAAAATATTAAATTCACATAAATAACATAATTAGAACGGAATGATATAGATATAATACATAAAAGTTAAATTATATGAAAATAAATATGAGTTTAAAATTATATAAAAATTGAATTATATAGAAATTTATAGAAAAAAAACTATGCTAAAATAAAGCGTAATATCGACGCTTACGTCGAATATCTCTTTTGTTTTCGCTCGTGAGATTTCACTTCGATTTTATACTGTCGCTATCATATCACGGAGTGCATTTCGCATATTATGCGAATGGGACAACTGCACGGGCTCAAAATTCCTCTCTGTAAAGATTTGCCGGAACAGCTAATTCCTCTAAATCGGCTTATAGATTCTTCACGCTGTAAATGGGTCTCTTCGAAATGACATCGATATTAACCCCCGTTATAAATATCAAACTCCGACCGATATCTACATTCAGGTCGGCCGTGTCTCGATATGCGACATTCCGCAGCTGTCGCGCTATAATCGTTCAAAGCGTGAAATTATCGCAGAATCGATATCGGAGCCGGGTATACGTTTTTGCTCGAGTACGGAGAGATATTTAGAGAGCAAGAAAATATCGCGAGTGCTCGATCTCCCGATTAGCGATCGGCAGATATTATATATTCGGCAATCCCGTAGTAATCCATCAATTTTATATAATTACTAGTTAGAAGAGGATTATTGCAATTACAAGATTTAAATTTGTCATTAAGTACAATTACAGTTTCACTTTTCTTTAATTTAATTACGGTTAATTGTACACTTATAATTTTACCCAAATTAATTTTGATAAATACATTTTAACCTTATTAGTATTAAATTAAACTAAAATTTATTGAATTTTGAATTAAAAGTTTTAATTCCGGTATTATTTACATTAATTTTGATCATGGTTTTAATGTTGCCCAAATTGATTTTGATTAAAATTCGAATTTAATAAAATTTTTGTTGGTGCAAATAATAGACGATAAAAATTATTCGCATTTTGCGGGGTCGTTGATTACGTCATGGTAGGATCAATATAAAATTTCCGGTCTTTCCTACGTGTATCTGAAATTGAGACTGCGTTAATGAAGAAAGGATGGGTACTCTCTGTAGTGCATAATTGAGAAAAATCGGCACTCGTTAGCGGGGGCGAGATGGAACCTCGTTCCGTGAACTGAAAAGCGTAATGGAGCTCGGTAAGGGTTGGAGAAGCACGAATGGACTCGAAATCACGTCAATTCCTGATCTCTGAGTAACGAATACAGAGGGGGTGAAAAAGGTATCTGAAAAGTTCTTGAAGCAACAAAGAAAGGAATATAATGGGAAGAACATATAACTTCCGTTTCAATCATTTCAATAATTAGATAAAAGTATGTACGTCTAATTATGTTTATGTTTTTTCTTAGTAAATTTCAAAATTTAACTCAAATGGAAAAATGTTAAATTTTAAATTGATAAATATTTTTGTAATTAAAATCGATAGAAAAGTTTTAACTTTGGTATTTTAATTTTAGATAATCCCAGAAAATAATCTTCTATTTAATTAAACTCACCTTTATTTATTTAATCTTTGTATCTTGTTTCGTTATTAACCGACTTCAAAAAAAGGAGGTTCTATATTCGGCGTGTATGTATGTATGTCCACAATTTTCTCTAAAACTACTAAACGGATTTAAATGCGGTTATCACTGTCCTATAGAGTAATTCCCCAGGAAGGTTTTAGTACATAAAATATCGCGCTAGAACATCAGGGTACGGAGCAGTAAAAAAATATGCGACAATAATTATTCATATTAATTTAATGAACCACTAAAAAAGTATAAAATAAAAAAAATTTTTTTTTAAATAGAACCGACTTCAAAAAAAGCTCTAAAAAATATTTAAAAAAAAATTTGAAAAAAGCTTTAAAAAGTATAAAATAATACTTTTAAGAATTCCTTTCAATTATTTGAAATTTGTGCAAAATGAATAATACTTTTAAGAATTCCTTTCAATTTTTTAAGTCGGCGCCAAGTTAATTTAGTAATTATTAATTTGGTGCCAACTTCAAAAATTGAAAAGGATTCTTAAAAGTATTGCACCAATGTATTTTTGCACCAATTTCAAAAAATTGAAAGGGATTCTTAAAAGTATTATTTTATACTTTTTAAAGCTTTTTTCAATTTTTCTTTATTTTTTAAATACTTTTTAGAGCTTTTTTTTTAGGCCGGTTCTATTTTTTAATATTGTTTTTTGTAATTATTACAAAATCTTGTTTTAATAATTTATTATTAAATTTTCTCTGGTTTATTAGAGTAATTTAAACTTTTGACCGTAACGTTCTTATAAATATTAGCTGAAATATTGATAACTTTTTAAAATATTTTTGTAATCCGAGAGATGTATGCTTTTATATAGACTTTTCGTTAAATTTAATTTCGCTAATAGATCCGTGTTAAATTGTTTTCGGCGACGTAAAAATTTATTCTGCTTCAGGAAAGAGATAAATACTGTACATAAATTTGCCTTCTCAAAGCAATCGATTACTCCCTCTCCTCGGGAAAACACCTCCAGTCTCACACCGGCGAGTCGAGTCGCGAAAACTTGGGCGAAGCTCTCGCTCGTCGGAAATTCGGTTTCATCCGGGCAATTACCATTCACGGAGGTATTGTTCTTCCATGCCCCAGGATGGAGGCGGACAATACGACGGATTAGCCGAAAACAGACTTTGGTGAAATTAGAACGGAGCTTACAACGCGTTTATTACAATACAATTTTCATTCTTACAATCGGCCGGCATCCATTTTCCCTCTCTCTCATTGTAATCTATAGCTAGCGTGTAGCGTGTTCGATATCAATTTATTAGAGTGCGCGTTCAAGTACGCATTTGTTTGGTATTATAATAATAATTCGCGGACGTTACAATGTCGCACGTCCCCCGACGAGTACGGAATAAGTGACATTCAATAGGGGTTGAAGAGCAAAAGAGAAATACAAATCTGAAATATAAATTTCAAATAACATGCATGTTATAATTAATAACATAATTTAATTACGGACTTTGCGATCGAATGACGTTAGATTTCAGCATTGATAATTAATTAAAACGATGTAATTTGAAAATATAAAATATGAATAGTGAAATATGACTAGTAGCAAAATCTCTCGATCGAGTTGATCAATGTCAGATGGATTATTTGATTATGAAAAAGGAATTCCACAATTTAAGTAAAATACTAATAATAGTTTAGTTGAGAAGAAGGGAAATAAAAATGTCAAAATAGACCCTGAAAACGAGAATCTAGTCGCGAAATGCAAAGGCTTTTGTCGCCGGCGGCGACCGTATACACGGTATTTAAAGGAGAACTTATCAAAAGCAGCGTAAGGTAATCCTATTTGTGATTATAAAAGTTTACCGAAGAGAGCTCGGCAATACAATGCCACCGTTACTTTAAAAGTTTCGATGAAAAATCCTTTTCCCATTTAGGGATTAAAGTATCGGAACGCTGCCGAAGGATCGGTTTAACCTTCGGAATAAAGAACTGCAACTATCCGGGCGCGCGCGCGCCCGTAATGTTATTCCTAGACAAGATACTTTAACAACTAAGTGTGGCACTTTAAAAACGCTGCAATAATTAAAATATATGTAAATTTTAAATTCTTTAACTCTAATTAATTAATTACAAATATTAAATAAAAATATTATACCGGAAAGGTGTAACGTTTTTATAAATAGATTTTATACAATAACTCAAAAATTATATATTGGAATGACATTAAAAAATATAATAATAAAATCAGGATAATTTTAATTAATTAAATTAATTGCGAAGATAATATATTCAAAGTATAATTATATACGTATACAATTTCAAATTCGCAGGTACTTATTATATTATTGCAAATTTAATACTGATATGATTAATTTTTTAAAATATTATTTTTTTAATTTTAATAAATCTGTATTAATAATTCAAAAGCGAGTTTACAATTTAATTTTTAATAAAAAGGTAAAACGTAATATAAATGTAAATTTTATAAATGGTGGGTTAATTTAATCTTGATTTTTAATAGTTATGTTCTATATAACCTAATTTAAACGACAATTTAAAATGTAGATTTGCCAGGAGTCAACTTGTAATTTTGGCAATGAATATTTAATTTTGTTTACCTAAGAAATGCATTTCGGAGATGTTTAATTTATAATTATAGTTTCTACATACGTTTAATACTTAACGCATACAAAGATTTGGGAAGCACAGCGCAACGTATTAAATTATCTAATTAGAAATTCCATTAGCGCGGCGCGGATTTTCAACGTAATTCTCAACCTAACCGTTGCTCTACCATTTACTATTTAACAATTAAAATCAGCGCGAGCCTCAATCATCAAAATTAAATGCCGACAAAACATGATTAACACGACGTTTAAAGCGCAAAATTAATACGGCGCGGCGGTGCGAGCTCAAAGAAAATTGCTTTTTCTTCATCAAACTGAGATATTTTTAAAGATATTTAGGATAGAAATCAACTTCAATTTCTCATCAGAGAACAAATATTTACTGATTCTCATCGCATCTACGGTATATACCCCATATATCAGGCGGTCACGGTGGCGTTTGGAGAAATAATTGCTCGTCAAGCTTGGCAGGTATTTAATTGCTAAGGTAATTAATTGTCTATGCCTCTCTCGGAGTTTCGTAAACAGAGGCAGCCCCTGAAGCTCGTCTGTCGTCACCGTCGTCATCCTTTGCCTGGCCCTTATTGTCCGTCATTAAGTTAAAAGGTGGCAACGGGGTTCTAGCGTTCATATATGTACGACTGCAGCTGTAACAACAGCGCAAAACAACCTCCTTCGTAAGCGCACCTCATCCATGCGTTTTGTAAACATACTCGTCATGTCTCCGCGCGCAGGAGTCTCGCATTAGCATGTAAGAGTCGCAGATAGAAATTGTCTTATCTCTGTGTCACAAAGCTGTCCACCTTGAATAAAACTGGATAACATGCACGCAGTAATTAACGTTAATTAAATAAGGCAGTGATTAAATTGTAGAAAACAATTAGAACGTTAAAAATAAATGCATATTTGTATCCAAGTAATTTTGTTGTTTATAAGATTAAAAAAGCGCCATAAAAATTAATATAGAAAAATATAGATGTAAACTAAAAATAAATAATGTTGCTTTGATACTTTATTCTTAGATATTTCTTAGATATTATAGAGCAAAAATGGCTTGTGTTTGTTAAAAGAGGGAGACTCTCCAAGATTATAACGATTCGCTTTCATAAAGTTTTCAGAAGCATTCAAAAGTGTTTTGTGCTTTCACCTCCAACTTGGTAATTGGATCCCAACATCGAAAACAAGTACGAACTTAATTAATTAAAAAAAAGCATTATTCGAAAATTAATTTTCTGAGGGAATGCTTCAATTTTTAATATCCCGTGCGTCAAAATAAACTCGCATTAAAGAATGCTTTGTGTTAATAAATGAAATTTTAAGTAAATTTATCTCATTTTACGCATATATGTATATAAAATATGTGAAAAGATATTTCTAAAAACTGTGTTAGGACTAAATAAAATATTTATTATGGCACTAGAATATGCTGATATTTGGTTTAGATCATAAAAGATAAGAAATATATCGCATCACGATACATTGCCGCAGAAAGAAGAGGCTAGGGGGTTATGACACGAGAGCTCGAGGATTGATCAGGGGGCTGGCAGGACATTTATCTAGGGGGCTCTATCGTCCCTTGGCATTATCATATTTTTGCATAATGGAATCAAGCGAGAAGCGCCGCTTGTCGTGTGCATGGATATATCGTATACATACGTATGCGCGCGTAGTTGTGTACCTTGATACATCTAGGGTGGCCGAAAATAACGCGACCTGCCGTAAAACAAGGTTACGGTCGCGATGAGATTTCATCCATAAAATTATACGACGTACGAATTTTCCACGGCGGCTTCGGAAGTGGTAAAATGATGACAACTATGCGTCATGAAAAAGCGTTTATCCTTCTTTATATTTGTATAGGGAGTTACAGACATGAAAGTTCGCACGATTAAAGATACAAATTACAATTTAAAATGATAGATATATTAACAATATTATATGTATATAAATATAGTGAAAAAAGTGGGGATATACCTAATATGAAATAAAATAATATAAATGAGATAGATACAGAAATAAGGCAACATTTTTTTAATTGTGCTAAACAAAATAAAGCTTTTTCTGATCTTTAACTTTTTAATTTTTACAATTTTGTTGCAGTTTTTAAATTTACTGTGGCTGAGTAATTTGACTTAGCGCACTGTTGAACGTGATAAATATTAGCTTATCGCAAGGTATATGTTTCCTTTCATCTTGACGGAGAGCTGAAAAAAAATTTCTCTGTTTTCTTGGCATAATGTATGAAGTAAGTAAGGGAAAGACGTGATCTGGCGAAGTGCGGATGTAAACGGATCCGACTTGCATTTGTTTGTACGCGTTGCAATCTGGGAACGTTATCGAACCACGCTCGAACGCAAACAGCGGTACCCACGGGAACATAATGGAATTATTTATTACGAGCAAACAAGCCGTATACGGACAACTTTCGCCACACGTTCCGTCGAGGCTAAACCACCACCCTCTCCCACCCCCACCCACCGCCGGTTGAATAAACAGAGCGGATCGCGAAGAAACGTTCCTTCGAGACTTCGATTCCTACGAATTTTTGTCATCAAGAAACTAGGATTTCGATATGTTTGCGGACAGAAAAAGTTGGGCGTCTATGACTTTCAGAATCCATGGGAGATGCGAGGAAGAAACTCAAAAGAATCTAAGAAGAGTAAAGAATCTCTCTCTTCCTCTGTTAAAATATCAGTCAATGTCAATAAGCCCAAATATTTAATTTTATGTAAGTGTATTTCATTTTTTGATAATAAATACGTAATCTTTATTAATAAAAAGTATTTTACTTATTATTAAAACGTTTGTGTTTATTTTTACCGCTGTTATCAAACCAATAATTTTATTTATCACTTTCTAATAGTCGAAGAATGAAATATCACTCAAAACGAGTGAAATGTAGCTAATATAGGTGTAACGAAAAGTGAAAATTGTGCCTGTACATTTCGAGTGACTCGCCACTCTAAGAAAGAGTAAAATTGCGCTCTATAAGTTAAAGTGAAATTGCATCATTTGAGTGAAAGGGCGCTCTTTTTGAGTGCAGTAGATCAGTGTCCACGGGGGTGAATTATGTCACTCTACAATTTTCAGTGAAAAATTTCACTCTGTTAAAGTCATCTATTAGTCGATCTTTAGTGAATCGTGATTCATTATAACTTTAGGGTGAGAGATTGTATCACTCCGGTAGAGCCGCTTTAAAAGTAAAAAATTCACTCCTTATGTGAATGCTCACATTTACTGAAATTAGAGTGACAAATTATATGACCCTCTTTTTAGAGTGACTATCGCAATCATTTTAGTCATAATATATTAGGATCGAAACCACTCTATGAGATTTGGAGAGTACCGCGTATAGATATTTTTCGCGATAAATGCACACGTGAACAATGTTAAGCTGCGATTAAATCACAGCTGTACTTTCGTGATCAGAGAAACGAAACAGCGCTGGCTAGAACATTCGCAGGGCGGCAATAGAGAAACCATTAGTTATGTCGAGCGACGCAAAATGGCCGCGCCGCAGTCTCTTTTCCGCTTTGCTTCAAGGGTCAAGAGGGATCAAAAAAGTCGGTAACGCGCGGGGAAAAACTGCTCTTCAGAAATTGCTTTATAATTTACATCCCCTCCCCCCCCGTAAAAGTGCCGTGTATTTCCTAAAGATATTAACGACGCTTTATTGTGTGGCAAATATTGTTCATATTTTTGTTATCATTTCATCGCGTATCGCTGGTAATTGAATACAACAGCGTTGACGTTGATATTCAAATTGTTTATTTATTCGCAATTATTTTCATTGAAAATCACTTCAAATGCAAATTAGATCAAATAAGTACATGTTTTTTTAATGTAAAAAATGCAGTTTAAATATTCTCTAATAACTCTCGCGTTGCGCGATTAATGCCAATTACGGGGAGGGGGGGGGGATAAAGTAATGAAAAATCGTGCATCAAATCGTGATGCCGAGTTGGCGGCAATGCGCATTCACGCGTGCAAACTGACGTGCACAACGTGAATACACTATATCGATACATTATGCACTCGTACGAAATATTCATGATTGTCGTTTTCCGTCATTCGCCGAATGAAAAATTAATACATATACGTCGATACTCACTCGAATCACATAGTGAGATAAATCGGAGACATTTTTTTAAACTGTTCGCCTGTCCGATAATACAAATTTTCAGAAATACATTCCGGCGAGCGAGGTGACATTCCTGACAAAATTCAGTGTCGCAAAATTTACAAATACGAATTCTTATTGTACTGAGATCATAGAGAGTTAAAAAAATAAAATAAAATTGGATAAAATTAGTTTATAAAAGTGAACTCAGTAACATGTTGGTAAATTTATAAAACTAAGACAGTGCCAGAGTAAACAAATTAAAGTTAGGTATACAACCGTAAGATAAATTCGTGAAAGATAGTTTTATATAAGAAAGCGGAATGTGTTATATTACTATTTAGACAGAGTCTGTCTCGGCGCGGATGGGAATTGTTAAGGAACATTTAGCATGTCGCATCAGCGCGTTTGGAATGAGGGAAAAGCCTGTTCCTTGAATTCTCCCGCGTTGTATTCTCGGGGAAATACACTGCGAATTTCGTCGCGCGACGCGACGTATGAGAATTATTTGTCAGCTCGGCTTTTCCGCGCTTCGCGGAAAGTAGGAAGGTGACGCCCGGCGTATTTATATTCTCAGCGGCAGCGGCGGCGGCGGCGTTGCAAATACACACGGCGCTTATTATCAGAATTTATTATAAAACGCACGCGACACCGTGTTAACCACGGTATCTCTGTATTAAAGCGAGTCCGCTGAAGCGTGCATCGCCGACGAGGAGACTCGCGTATATATGATAATTATCCATTTAGCTTAGAGATTAAACTTTGTTGAAGATTTGAAGAATTGGAGTTAGAAAGTCGAGGTAAATATGAAAGTCAAAGGAAGATAAACGAATTTTATAAGTTGAAATCAAAAATTTTAAAAATCTGAAAATCAGAGAATTTCGTGAATTTCAATATTTGAGGACTTTAGAATTTTTAAAATCTATATCTAAAAAAAGTATTTAGTAGAGACAAATTAAGAAAGTTGCTTGTATATTTTTAAATACATTGTCGTGGTAAAACTTAATCCATTATTGTACATTTCAAACGGTCCATTACATTTTTAACACCTCTTCGTAGGATTTATTTGCTCTTAAAATAAAATCTTTATGTAAATTCTTAAATACCTTAACATACCGTCGGTATAACGGCCAGACAATTACATTAGTACATTAGTTAACGTAGTCTTTACATTGTATGTACCATTTTTACCCGAATCTTCTCTTCCCTTTACCTGCCACATTCACATGGTAGTCGCGGGGAACGTGGTGCCCTTAAATTCTCATGCTCGGAGAGACGTTTTTCTCGAGCGGTGATCCGGGGAACGGACGCTGAGGAAGAGGGGAGGAGGAGTGGAAAAGAATCGTGTGGGGGCGCAATGCCGCGGGCAAACAAAACGGGGAAACTGCATGAAAAACAGGCTGTCACTTCTCGCTGTACGTGGTCGTGGTTTCCGGCGATCCCTGCAGCCGTTGCTGCTTTCCCAGCGAAGAATGCGAAAATGGCAGATGCAAAGAGGGGGTACAAAAAAGGGGGATGGAAGGTGCCGCAACAAATGCACCGAGTCCGACGTGAAAGAGCCTGCTTTCATCCTTTCTCTAGCTCTTCATCTTCTTCTGTCATCCCATTATTTTCATTGATTATATTATATATGTATAAACTATAGAAGTAAATTTAATATGCACAATAACTATTTTACTAACAATAAGTATAATCAAATAACAATAATGTCAATAATAGCAATAATTAATAATAATAGTATGTAAATGACATTAATAATGTACAAATTGTAATGTAACTACTTTTTTAGCACAATGAATTAATCCTGAAAATTTCAAAAATTTTAATTGTACATATATGTGCTTATATATATTAATTACTTATTCACAAATTTATACTTCTTTTCTTAGCGACACTGATATAATTAATTTGTTTTCAGTATTTAGTGCCCGTCTTGCATTTTTTATTCCATCACTTCCATTCTTTCTCTCTGTCTACCTTTTCGGTTTTTTTCTTTTCTCGGTGTCAATGAGAAATGTTCCATGGTGCGAGATAGATATACCGAGTGGCGCAAATATATGAGGGGAATTATATGTTGTGCATGAGGGTGGCAACGTCTCTTCCGGTATAGCCGGCGGTGCGAAATATTAATGAGAACGTTTTCTGTCGAGACACACTTACACATCTCGCAGCTGCGAAGTATCCCAGATGCTCGCTTCGATGCACTTTGTGTGTTCCGTCACACCACTTTTTTATTCGCGTCGGATTTATGGATCGCGTTTTTCCAAAGAGAATTGAATACGTATTCTTCTTTAAATGGACAAGGTGTCAGAGACTAGAAAGCTAGAGGTTTTTTTTTCATTTAAAGCTGCCGAAGTATGACAAGAAAATTGAGTAAAGTAATCGGGAATAATACGAAAAGAATAAAGATATGTAAATTGAGATTTAATGTAAAATTATTATATCAAAATTGAAATTAAATACATATTTTGCAAAATTAAGAATATACTAAATAAAGATTAAAATGCTATAAATATAAAGAATTAAATATTCAAAAATTCTATATTTTAAGTAACAAACAATTCGAGGTTTTTTTTAAATCTTTATTTTCTAAGTTTAAATATTTAAAATTTTAAGGATTAAGACACAAGAATTTTAATAAATTAAGAAACTATAAAAATTTAGCTACAATAACAATTATAAAAAAAACTGCGTATAAACTTTAATATTAAGGATTTTGTAAATATTTATTTAGGAAATCGTATTGTTGAAAGGCATTTAATTTGTTCAAGTTAGATTTCACGCGACTTATATTAGCCGTACTTGCATTTTTTGCGTTGCTTTTAATCTTAATAAAGATATTTCTTTAATTCGTATATCCAGCGCGCATTTTTCCTCCGTTAGGATGCCAGCGAGTTTTCCATTCTTCGTGCTGTTCCTTCCGGCCAGTCGCAATCTCGCTCGACCGGCGTATGAAATATTTTCGCAATTTTTTCACGACCCGGAGACGTTTTCTCACTTCCTATCTTTCCGTGCGGTGTCCGAGCAAGGAGAAAGAATTCGTCCGGATCCCTAAACGATTTTACGACGCGCTATACGGAGGCGCCGAGTTTACAAAGCGCATACATATGGATGCGTATATGTCACAAGGAGGATCCTTCGGACCAAAACAGGGTTTGAGGGATCAAAGGCCACGAGGATTGGCGGCTACAAAGGTGAAATGTACTTGGTTTCTACGCGAAATCTGGTATTCAAAGACCGGATCGTGTAAAGCCACTCGGTCCAATTGTAACGGAATTATCGGCATCCTAGGACTTCAGATTTTCAGAAGAAATTAATAACGTTAAGCTTTAAAAACTTGTAAAAATCCAGAAGTTCTTATATTTGTTAAAATAAAAAACTGCACTGTAAATCCAAGTGTGTTATTTCTATAAACGCATAAACGTTTAAAAATGACACATTTGACTGAATTTCGTTTTACATGTTTTTTTGCGTGTTAAATTAACACGTTTAATCGTATTAATACGTTCAACCGTGTTAAATTACGTCATTTAAAACGGCAAAAAATGTGTAAGAAAAGCTTCAGTCAAAATGACACACTTGGATTTGTGATAATAGGCAAAACCTCAAAAGTTTTTCTCTCGTGATTTAAAAGATCAACATTTTATAATTCAAAGGATTAAAATTGACTGATTGCCGCTGCGTGATTCTTTCGGGACACGGTATATTGGAATATTATGGGGTTTTTTCCTTGTCTCTCCGCTTTCTACAAAAGTAGCAGAGCCGGCGAAGTAGCCGACATTGTGCTGCACAAATTTTTATATTAAATTTTCATCTACGGAGCATGCGACGGACAGATGAAACTTTCTGAATTGGACGACATGTATACCTTTTATTGCGTTAGACGGGCAAAATACTTGTATGGGGTATGACGTCCTTATTCGCGTTCACATGCGATCCGAATATATATTCCATATAGAGAATGAGGAACAAAAATAATTACACAATTTAATTACATATTCAAACGATGTTAATAACAACAATTGAAATAACTCTCGGCCTTCATTTAAAATAACTATACCTCGCAATCTTGCGGAGGAAATCAATAATGCACAATAATTAAAACAGTAATAACAAATATTTAATAAGGAAATGTTAAAATAAAAACACTCACACACGCACAATTGAAAATAATATAGAAATTGTAATAAATAAAGATACCAAATAAAGTGATGGTAATAAAATTGCAGCTATAATAATGATGAGTAATGATAATAATAGCATTTTTATTATATGAAAAAGGTGATAGAGTATATTAATTATTATGCTAATTAAAAATTTCTAAAGCAAAGTTTACATGAATAATATTTCCAAGAGACTTCATCCCATTGTGCGCGGCTCTTGCCCTTTGCTTATCGCGCACCCAGTGTACTTTATCGACCACTCGTTATACTTGCACGCAAACACGCGACATTTATTCCCTCGCTGCGTTAATCCTTTCAGTTCTCTATTTATTCGAAAAAAAATCTAAATTTTCCGCGAATAAAGAAGTTATTTTTACCATTAAAACATTTTCAGGAATCTTCAAGATCATTAAGAGGGATTATCCGAGACTTACTCATTTAATATTAGATTCTTGGGAAAATTTCATTTGGCTCCTTTTATTCTTACACGCTTGCTTTAAACGGACTAGTATGAATTTATATATGGAAAAAAAGCTTCTTGCGAAGCTTTATAGTTTGATCAATTCCCAAGATTATTATTGAAAATTGGCATGCAATATAAAATACACGTAGCAAAGAGATGACAAGGGTTTCAGTTGTCAGAATGACGGGGTTTGGGATTTCAAGTGGTGAAGAGTTAATAAAGGCGCAATAGTCTATCGTCGACAGGATGGAATCTATCACGCAATTCGGGCTCGTGTTACAGAGAAGCTCCGCAAGTACGTGTAACTGAATGTAACTCTGGCTATTCGTCCACGTCAGCCGCCAAAACCAATCTCGTTAAGCTCGTATTGTGTCGGACGGAACACGGGGAATTCTTTGAAACTCTTTTGCCGGAAAATATTTTTATAAATGAAGATACGGCTGGCTGCGTATGTGTATGTGTGTGTGTTGGGGGGAGGGGCAGACAATTTCCTAATTATACAAGATTCGTCCGTGTGATGCTCAAGTTTTGAAACAAATTAACGAAGCTTCTTAAAGTATCAACAATATGATGATTTAAAGACGCAAGATTCCAAAGATTTAGAATTTTAAGGATTTATGTTTATTTCTATTAATTAATGCAGATTAACTTTAATCTCGGTTTAACTCACTTTTTATTTTTTTCTAGTTCTAGGAATTAGAAAAAGATAAAAAGTATAAGTTAAACCAGGATTAAAATTAATCTACACTGGTATAAAATAGGAATTTAAAAAATATATAACTTGATAATTTAAAAATTGACAACTTCAAGAATAATTTGTATATGTTTGTAGATCAATTTATTTATTAAAATATGTAGCAAGAACAAAGTTATATATAATGTATATATGCTCGGTTTATAGCATCTGTCGATGCTTTCCGAACTTTAACTTCTTGAGCCACTCTACCGTCGTATGTGTATACCTCCTCTATACCAACAGATTTCTTTCCATTATGAAATCTCTTCACTCTAAAACTTTCTCGATCTTCCGCGCTTTTTTTTCTATCAGTTGCTAAAGCAATGCTAGTTTTAGTAATCTCCGATCTGGCAGTTGTCTTCGATCTATATCTTCCATTATGGTTTCTTCTACATTCATAATTGTTCTTATTCTTTCATTGGTGATTTTTTCTGTTTTTCTGGAAATTCTACATAATCTTCTCAGAGCATCCATTTCGAGCGCCAGGAAAGAGAGTTATTTCCTAATGTTATGATAAATATAACAAAATATTCTGGATATCTTTCAGTTTATTTGTTTAAATTCCTAAATTTCTACACCCTTGAATTTTTCAAATTCTTATGGCGCGAATCCTCGATATTCTAAAGTTTTTGTCCTAGTGGAAGGATAAAGTTTCTTAATATTAATAAATCTAACAAAATATTCTGGATATCTTTCAGTTCATTTGTTTAAATTCCTAAATTTCTACATCCCTGGATCTTTCTTAGATTCTTGCGGCAGGATCCCTAGATCTTTCTTAGAATCCTTGGTATTCCAAAACCCTAGAAACTCTCCCATCGGCATTCGATGCTCGATGGAGCCTCGCTATTGTTATCCTTGAGCGTATGCAGGCACGTTCTTCGTCCTGCCGTCGCTCGACCTCCGCATTATCGTCCTTAAGAACGAAAGCACCTTTTCTTATTCGCCATCTTGGGCCTATATTTACCTCCAACTTCTTTCGTGCACTTCATGCACACGTATACACTTACGCATCTCCCGCGGGAATACCGCGGAGAGAAGAATATTAGAATACGAGAGGACGGTGGGATATATAGAAGAGATAAGGGTGAGGTTTCAATATCGTGCGAACTTTTCAGTCTGTCTACGATTGCATCGATTCCACGATTCCGGCTTGCCGCCATCTTGCCGAAGTCAGCAATCACCGTATCTACCCTGGTTCATCGAATGTATATTCTTCTCTGCTGCGATATATCTTGCACCGAGATTTAACTAAATATTACGCGGTACTGAATAATGGAAATTATTGCGAATCGTTGATATTAAAATTCGACGAAACAGCTTGCGAGTTTCGAAAACGTTTCTTCACGAGATCGATCGACGTAGTGTGACGTCGCGGGGAAAAGGATCAAAGACATCTCTCGAAGACACTCGAGCTTCGTCGGTCGAAATTCCGAAATTCCTCGGGCGGAGGAAGCGAGAGAGGGAAGCAAAGTAGATAGAAGTGAATTCCTGGAGGACGATTCATCCTGAAGTTGGTCTCTCGGTCGCGCCGCTTGTTGGACCCTTCCCACCGGCGCGCAAAGTTGCAAACTGACCTCAAAATAGGGTTGTACCACCATGGAACTTGCGCGCCCGGCCCGATCCCCCTTCCAGTTTCGCAATGATACCAACACCCGTCGAGTTCGACGCGCCAAGTTTCGAGATAAATCGTATGTTCGGACGTAGCCGCGTTTCCGTAGCCGGCGGCGTTATATTACTTGCTGAACTTTCCTTCCCGGTTCTTACCTGACGCTGGCCGCCGCGCCGCGCCGAGAAAAAGCCGACCGGCCAGACAGCTCCCGCAAGATGAACGCCAACTGCCGCGCTTAACGACGTTCCGATACAACCAGCCAGCCCTCTGTCATTCCCCATCTCGCCTGGGAAACGGGGAAAACTTTCAGCCTTCCCTTTCGGCTGCTTGGAATTCCAAGAATCAATGGGGCGACAACGTTATCGAGAGGGTACTTTTCTTATATTGTCGAGTTTTTAGGTCGAGGACAAGTATAATCGTTTCGCAAGATATTGTCGGCAAAACGTTCATGATTATATAAAAATTATGTTAGTCAACCGCCGCTGATGAATGTCGTCATAAATGTCTGCGGCTGCTACCTGCAAAACACGTTAATAAGCGTTTCCGAGATAGCAGTGCCCATAAATGACTCTCCTCGACCAGAATGATTAACTAATAAAAATACATGCCAGTCTTCTAGCTTCCTGTCTTGACCGTAATCTACACTATTAAATATTAAAGAATTAAAATTTAAACCAATACTTTGAGTTAAATAACATTTTGTTATTTGTAAATTGTTTTAGTTAAATTAACGACAAAGACTGTGAAAGCTCTCAGCGCGAACAAAAGCAAATTCGATCTTCGTATCCACCTTTTGGCTGCTAACGTTGGCACCGCATTATTGCCGAAAATGCGCGAAAGGGAGTCTCGAGAGCTGAGTCGCGCTGAAATTTCGTGGCGTAACGAAAACCATTCCAAGAGGAATCTGATGCCTGCGTATAGCACAATGTGAAATTTACTTAATGTAGAGAGTTAATTTATGATATTCTTCTTTGTTGTATACAACTACTTTACATTTTCTTTTGTCTTAAAGTATTTAGTTTAAATATTCATGTCTGGGATAAAGTTATCCACACTTGGAGTTGTGCACATCTACTGTGCGCATCTACTGTATCCATAAAAATATATTTATGTACAACATAGCAGTTAGGCGTTTACGCGTAAAATATAATAAATCTATATCTACGTGTATAGAATGTAAACTATGTTTATAGTGTCATCTGTATAAATAATGAGTAATCTATATGGAAAGGATAATCAAAAATTTATATTTCGTCAGAAATATCGGAAACTTATACATATAATGCGTTTTCTATTTTGTTTGCAATTTTATTTTTAGCGCTATTATTTAGCTGGGGTATAATTTTTAGAAAAAATTAAACAATGGGAGGTTTGAAAGATTTTGATTTTGTGCCTATAAAAAAAGAAAATAAACGTCATGCATATTGTGTGTGTTGCAACGGTGAGCTAAACAATGTACTGTTTTTTAACGTTTAACCCGAGAATGGGCGCATCTCCTTTTTTTTGTATAAACGATTACCTTGGGGCTATTTTTACACCTCAATTACAAGTCATTGTTATTAGTTACATATTGCATTCTGGATTGTTCTGTAATTTTGTCAATATTTGAGGACAATATTTTCTGAAAAAAGTAAGAAAAAACCAATAACATATTTAAAAAACGAAAGAAGCACACTTATTAAGCGGCTTATTATGACAGTATTTCTAAAAAATAAAGATGTCAATTAATAAAACGCTTTTGTGTTGCGGATTGCGATGGGATTGCATATATTTAAAGGTTAGTAAAAAGAATTATTTGAAAAAAAAATAAATATTAATAAATATTCATTTTATAGTAATCTGAAATAAGGCTATTCGTTGTTATATACAATCATTTATATCGTGTTTGCTGGTCTAGAATTATAAAAAATGATTTATTTTCATGATATTTGTTTATTACGGACACCTAGGGCTATTATTGTACATAAATATAAGCTAAAACATTTTTTAATAAAAATAAACATTTATGTTAAAACTTTATTTCTTCTAAAATCTTTTATGTAAATCGGATTAAAATGTTAAAAATATAAATATCATAAGAGTAGCTTAGTCCGCCCCAGTGATTATAAACCAAAAATACTTTATTTAATTCGACTAACTAGCAATAAAAAAGAACAAAAATTCACGACGCGACGTTTCGATTCTTGAGTGCAGATTGAAGACATAGAACGTAGAAATAAAAAATAAGAAAGATATAAAAATATAAAAGGAGAACAATACCTGTATGTAAATTGTCAAATAGAGTCGTCAGAAATAGTTACAAGACATCTTTAAGATCATGAAGATATCCCAATAAAATCATAAACTGAATTTAAGCGGTTAAGTGAGTTAAAATTGTAAATTAAAGAATAACAGCAATTGTGTGTGTAACGTAATAAAAAGAGCCTTACATGTCTTGTGTGTCCAAAAAATTAAAAATTTTTTCGTAGCAGAGCGTGATTTTATTAAAATGCTCATAGCTCATAGTTAAGAATACAGAAGTCACTCTTATTGCAAGGTATTGAGCACCAAATTGACACGTTAACCGTATGAAGGTGGTTGAAAGACTGACAATGAGAGACGATAGAAACAAAGAAGTAAGACTGCAAAAGGTTGCAAGAAGAAAATATTTATTTTATAAGGATGTAAGTAAGTTAGACAGAATAACTTTGTCACATACTGATTGTGAGTTGAGATTCTCAGTGTCTTTTTTTAAATTGATGGTATTATTCTGTTTTTTGATAAAGAACATCTCCGCAATTTCTCTCTTTCTTTTGTATTTTTTTGGGGGGGGGGGGGGTAAAATTTTAGTTGTTGTCAAATTGAAGTTGTGATATTGTTGAATGTTTGCACCACCGAATGGTTACTACCGTGTTTTTTTATGTCATTTTGATACTCTTTTACCACGGGTCTCTGTGTGTCGTTTTGTTTGCCCTGTATATGAAACGTTACAGTCGTTACAATTGATTTTGTAGATAAGATTTCTTTGTTATTTTTTAACTTAGCTTTACCCTTCTTAATAACCGTTTTTTAGGATAATTCTATATAGAACATCTAATGCCTTAGGTGCATGTCCATTCTTGAGTTAAAAGAATGATATCACTGTATAATAATAATAATATTTCTATTACAGTTAATAAACAAATTAAAATTGAAATCCATCTAATCTAATCTAGTTTAAAACTATACTTATTATTTTTGTGGGACTGTTTGACAAAAATAGTTTAGTTTAAAGAAATCAATCAATTATTTAATTTATAATAATTTACATGGTTACATGATCTCCATGAAAGAGGCCGTGTAAACATAACGTAAACAATACGTAAACCATCCATAGATGCAATCTTGAAATTTACGGCACAACCCTGCAAATAATATAGTAGTGTTGTGCCCGCGCCAATCACCCCGTAGATTCGAGCTGAATCTAGCTGCCTTCGAGTGGAAGTCGCGAGGCATTCTCCATATTTATAAACAGACGTCGTGGTCATTTGGTACGTCAAATCGTACGGACATGCTTGCTGCGTTATGAGAGATTTGTAAATGCGTTCCAAATACACATGTTTGTTTCTAGAAGCTGCAAGTTTTTATTTCTCCGCGCGAACGGTCGCGAGTGCGAGAAGTGTGTCGGCTGGAATCTACAGGGCGACTCAGCGCGGGCATAACAATATGTAAGGAAGACTGGGGCTATGGTAGGCCAGTTTTTCAGTTTTTGATTTTTAATAACATACATGCATAAAAGAAATAGCATTGTCGCATTTACAGGCTACGGTAAAACATATATTTGGTTATTAAATTAAATTTTTAAAGTTAACTTATATAATTTGATAGTAATTAATGTAATTGAATATTTTCCTTATATCTTCCACGCTGGTCAACCACCTCCATGGTCGGCGTTGGTTGACTAACAGCTAAAATTGTGCTATGACATTTATTCTTTTGCAGCTGCATAAAGCGTGAAAACAAAAAATCTTAGAGAAAAAAAATTTACTTTTGTAGTCAATTTTTCAACAAACACCTGTCGTTCTGTAACAACATGTGACGTGACGTCGCATCTAGCGCAATTGAAAGGGGAGTAATAATGCTTGTTTCTACAATAAATTTTGACGCGATCAGGCACACATTCGTGTAAAGTTATTAACGGTTAATTCAACTACCCTTATGGCCTACCAACTCCAGTCTCCCCTATAAGATATCCTAATTGGATATTTTCTCTTTTAAACAAATTTTTTTCCACGCTTCAATTTGCAGTCGCAAATTTTCCAAAGACTCGGAAATTCGCGAACGGCTATCAGTTTTGTTTCGCACCTCGAGATATTTACATCATATGCCACAGGGGAATGTAGGGACGTCGTGATAATGATGAATGAATCGTCAGGACTCGCAAGACTTCTGATGCTCGACGGAGAAAGAAAAGTGGTCAGGTTGTCGCGAAGAATGGTCCGACGAAGACTGATGAGGATGAAGCCACGAGAAGGGTGGAGCCGAGTAAGGGATGAGGGCGACGGTAAAAGAGATGAGACGGGAATTAAGTAGGCGGCGAGAAGTAAGGGGATGCGAGAGTCTCGGCTTTCCCCTCTTTAATATTTCCCCGGGCATCTTGCATAGAATATCGCTTAGTTGCAATCTGCCTTATTTTTTTTCCTTCAGTCCCAACCCTTCGACCTTTTCTCAGCTATTGGATCTTGGTCACCCTCGTCACCCTCAACATCCAATATGTTGTTTAATACTGTCCAACAATATGTTGTTTAATACTTTCACAAATTTTATAAGGAGATATTAAAATATTTTTATCAAACTAAAGCATAAAAATTCGAAAAATTTCACAAGAATTTTAAAAATATACAGGATTAACAAATTCCTATTTTGTTCTATTAGATTCGATCGAAAATTATAAAGTTTGTAGAATTTGACATATAGGAATTTAAATTATCATTGGAATTAAATTTAGTATACCAAAAATTTTTGAAAACTTTCAAAAATGTAATGAAGTTGGTAACTTTTATTTAACTAAATTTCGTGCTTGAAGTTAAACAAAACTTTTCAAATATGTCAGAATCAAAGGCAATAAATTTTGCAGTATAAAAAAAATGGAATTTTGGGATACATGAATTTAGTTAATACTAATGTCTTTTAAATTTGAATAATATGCAAAAATTCAATATGTTACAATATTAGAATATAAATATGAAAACTTTTACGAATTCAAAAATATAAGGTCTTTTTATTGGATTAACATATATTGGGCATTTTAAACTGGGTTCAACGTTCCCTTTTGTTTGTTCCCCATTGAACAATGTGGAATGGTATTCCTGTGAGATTCTGGGAAAGCTTAATTTGTTACGCAACGTTATTTATGCCCGAGTCACGGGTGAGAGCGCCATGTTGAGCGGCAATATTTAATTTTCCTATTTTTCCGCGTAATTACGCCCCACGTTTTCCTTCGAATACTTATGCTCATTGTGAAGTAGGTCGTTTATTAAATTACATCGACAATATACCTAACAAATGTTAAATAATTATGGGCCACTGTCGCAAATGTATTCTTTAAAAACGTTATTCTTTCCAAGTTTTTTTTGCAACCTTAGAAATCGTTATTTCAAAAATTTACGTAATTTGATAGAGAACATTGTTCTAACGTTTTTATATTCTGAGTCAAATGCTCTCTCTCTCTCTCTCTCTCTCTCTCTCTCTCTCTCTCTCTCTCT
>NW_020228253.1:182463-219265 GCF_003070985.1 Temnothorax curvispinosus
CTCTCTCTCTCTCTCTCTCTCTCTCTCTCTCTCTCTCTCTCTCTCTGCTGCTTCTTTTCCGTATAATATATTGTATATAACGTAATATATTATAACTGAGAAATAAGTAAATATAAAAGAAATGTAAATAGAGAAAGTAATATAATAAAATTACATAAATATATGTATATATATAATATAAATTTCATTCTCATTCTCATACAACACGAGGTTTGATGGACGAGCGAAGGCATTGGCGTTGTTTGTTATCACTCGATCGATCATCCTTTAATCAATTTAAAAAGCAATTACACGCTCGTTAAGACCGGAGAAAAATGAATTGGCCAACGTTTTGGCGAAATAGCCGTCGAAGTATTACCACTCATACCGGGCTAAAAAAAATTAGAAAATAGAAAACTGGAAGCGTGCACTTTTTGTCCGCGTCTCTTTCCTTTTTCCTTTTTTTTGACGGTTCGTCCGTTGACCCACTTCCGAGATTGTCAAAGAAAATTTATGCGCCACGAAAAACAAGCGAAGACGTGCATAACACGATCAACGTTCGCTTATGAATATGTAGGCAAAATATACGAAGAAAAATATAAATCATCCTTGCAATGCTTTTATATCGGCATTTGCTTAATCTGAATAAAATAATAAAGGTTTGCTGTGTTACACATCCACATTTGAATATTCAGCTGTTGAAAGAACGTAATGTAAAACTGATAAAAAATAAAATATTGAAAATAGCCGCAATATGATTCACAATTCGTGCGAGTTAGATAGAAAAGGTAACACAAGAAACTGGATAGTGTAGGAGTAATAGGACTTAGGACACAAGAAACAAGTGCAGCGATCCTCTCATAATTCCGTAATGGCGGGTGCGACGTTAATGAAGAACAGTATTTCCTTTTGCTGGACGAACTGTTGCCGCTGGTTTCCGAAGCGATCGAACTCGAACCCGCAGCAGCAGCCGAAAACGACCAGCGCGAGCGTCGGCAGCTTAACGAGGGGCTCGTCCTCGAGATTTTAATTTCCGACCGACATCCGCTTCCATTTGTCTTGGCCTTAATCGAGGGACGACGAACAGATATATATTCTCGGTATTTGTCGAAAGCCCAGGACGAGCGGAATTGCGAATAGGGCCGGCTTCTGGAACTTAAGGATCGGTACGAGCCGTGGGTATCAATGGGGAAACGTGTTTGAAAATTTAAGCGTTCATAATCGCTCTCGGCTTCAAAGCTTCCGGAGCTTCATAAGTCTGCGGCTGATCAGGTATGCGGCCGTAAAAGGATATCTCTCTCTCTCTCTCGCTGCAGATTAAGTAGCCAACTTTATGCGAAAGTTCCTAATTTTCGAACAATATCAGCATGTTAATCGAGAATTTCTAATTAAAGATACAAGATCAGCTAAGTATATTTATTGCAGAGATTTTACCTGGTTCATTGCTTAAGAATTAAGGAATCCTGAAATACACGTTAGAATCTAAACTCGGTAAAAAAATTGTGTGTTAAATTTAACACATATGTCCCAATTTCTCCACTCTAATTTTTATGGTAATTCAACACAGAAGACAAATATATTAATAAATAATATTAACTTAATGCAGAAAAGTCAAAATATATTACATTAACATCAGTATATGTTAAAAATTTAGCACAAAAATTCCTACACGGATAAAAATTTACTTAAATATGTTTAAAAATGTTTTTTACCGTGAAGCTTTAAATGAATAATCTCAATGTTCGTAAATAAATAAATACTGTAATCTAAATTCTGTGAGTACTACAACAGAAAATAAAAATTGTAATAATATTGAAATAAAGATTTTAATGAAATTATAGAATATATTGATATTAAAGAGATTAGTGAGATTATAATGAAAAGATGATACGACAGATTCCCATATATTTTGGCACAAATGGTACGTTTCAAATAAACATTCTTTTGTCTCGAAGCTTCTATAATCTATTCATCCATCCTCCGCGATATATCTCCTCGCAATAGCGATGTTGACAGTGACGAGTCGGTGGCATTGGTGGTAATGGAGTAGGCGGGCGCAAAAAGTATGAAGAAAAGGGGGAAAAAGAAGGAGAGGAGCGCCGAAGGGCGGGGAGAGGGAAGAGGGGGGAGAGAGATGGAACAGGAAAGAGAGCGAGAGAAAGCTCTCAAAGTGAAGGAGAGCTCGCGCGGCCGGCGGCGTCATGCTTCCGTAATTGAACTACTTCCGGCCAATTATAAAAACCGCTGACTGGCGCGCACTTGTTAGTTGTTGGACGAAGATGGAAACACTCTCGGGGCATTGGTATCCGTTGACCCCTCCCACACCCCTTTCTGCTCGGCTCGACCCTTCGTTTCCTCGCGGACCGGTCCTCCTGCCACCCTTTTCCGCCCGTGTTCGATCACCCTTTCTGCTTTTCTTCCGCAAATTTCCGGTAATCGCGGAATGAAGAAGCCATTTGCCGAGTTATTATCATCGACGTGAACGGCTAATCTTCGACTCACAGATTAAGACCGGAGATAATAAAAAAGAATGTATCACAATTATTTCATTTTTGATTGCACCTTTCTCGTGCAATTAGCTTGTTTCATAACTTTGTGCTTGTTGTAAAATTAATGGGCGTATTTAAGATAAAAATATTTTAGATATTTTACATATTATATTTTTATGTTTTCATAATTTAATTATCTAAAACAATTTAATTATAATTTAATTTACAATGTAAAAAAAATGTAAATTATTTTATTTTTTAATATATAATGTTAATAATAATTCAAGTTCATACTATTTTATTTAAAAATACACATTTTTATATAAGAAAAGAACGGAAGAAGATTAATTTTCCTATATTAAATTATTGCTTCTATTTTTCTTCGGTGTATCAATATGGTCTCGCGCACGTTTACCGCACGTTATTTGCGCGCGTGCTAAATTAACCTAAGAAGGTAATATTTCCCGGAGTCACGGAACGTCTGGCTAGAAAGGGATTTATCTCTTGCGAAAAGACGACGAAGGCTGGACGAAATAAAGGGAAGAAAAGAAACAGTGGCATATTGTAGGAGCGGGAATTTAGGCCGGGACATGAGAAAAGAGAGCAGAGGGCACGGTTGAAGAACACGCAGTATCCCTTTGGTCCTTTCGCGGCCCTTTGCAGAATTCAGCTTGCATATGCATGGCGGGGGGTTGAGTAATGCGCAGCGTGCATACCATAAATTTAATATGCCGAGCGGAGAGGCTATCTGAATCGAACTACTACGGCGTGATGCAACAGAAGGATGAAGAGTAGGCGGGCGGGAGGCGAGGGAGGGAGGGGGGCTGGAACGGAGAGGATAAATTCTATTCGTTGCCGGCATACGTGCCTTATGTACGTACACATAATACACGGGATGCGGTGCCACGTTCCTCTGTGGTTTTCCCCCTGCATATATGGTGTGTCGCGCGCGACGCCCTTTTACTAATATACCAGTCAGGGTATACGAACTGCAGCCTCGACCCACCCTAATAGCCACGCAAACCTGGGAATGCGTGTTGGGTTTCCGGGCTGTACATGTACGTAGAAATGAATACACTGTGTCCCTCGGTGCGTCCCTAACAGAATCTAGTTTGTCCGCGTGACGTGGAGACAGGCATTTTGTCAATTTTTAAAGTTGATGTTTACGTGAATTTGAGTGTTTTTGCATGGCGGTATTTAAGCACGGGTCGCAATTATTTAGATTCTCATGTGCTCTCTTAAAAAATGTACAATGTATCAAAATATGGAAAGCAATAGAAGAGAAAAAGATACTTTCATAACAAATAAATATTGAAGAATTAGAACTATAATATAGTAATATAAAAAATTTGATATAACTAACATATAGAATAATAAAATATCATCTTACATTTATAATAATTTATTGTATTGTAGAATAATGTTATTTATATATAATTATTTATTATCATTAGATATTGAACTGTTATACTTTCTCTAAATTTCTCTCTAAATCTCATGGTTTCGCCACTAAATATAGATTAGAGTGATTGGGCTAGTTACTCCGAAAGAGAGGATTGTCACTCTAATTTGAGTAAATGTGGGCACACATAAGGTAGGACTTTTAGAAAGCAGGATAATATTACTGATATAATTTTTTAACATTATCGCATTCAACATTTTAACCGTTATTGCTCTATTTATCCGAAAGGTCCAAAGACACAAAACAAGTGGTCCATAACGTGTAGATATCTAGTTTAGCAGGCACAATGCTTAACACAATTTAGCATAGGAGCAATTTACACAGCATTATGTAGAAGGAACGTATAGTCAGCCGATAACCCGCGTTCTCAACGGGTTTATCGCGCGGTAAAGGTTCATAATCAACGAGCGATCGCATCATAGCGCCCTAATCGGCTCCTGCATAGGCTGCACAGGTTGTTTGACGATTAATACCTTAAGGTCGCCACACAGCGCCATATTTATCCAGCCGGGCACGGCCAAGGTTTGCCCAAGCATCGAGGCGCCCTGTTCCATGTTTGCTTCGAATTCAATTAAACCCAGATTAATCCCAAACGGATCGAGAGCGTAGAGGGAGATATATCTTGAATCCTTCTCCCCTCCGCCACCCGCCTCTTCGGGTGCTCAACGGCTTGCCTCCTGTTCCTATAATACTGAGGATTCAGCCTAAACACTGATCAGGCTTAGTTGCGTCTTTCCTCAACATTTTACATTTTAATTAGAGAGCGTAGCTGGAAAGGAAATTCACGTTTCAGATAAATGTAGCGAATTACATTATTAAGTATTGTACACATACACGCATAATGGAATTAAACATTTAAATAACGACAATATGACTGTGTACTAGCAAATGCGGAAATCTCCTCTAGAAATCCTCTTTGAATTATTTTTTAAAATTGCAAGTTGCGGACGCGACGTCGGCGCGTAGAGAATCAGATTTGAAAGCCAGCATTTAAAAAATCGGAACGGCGACGTCCGGCGGCGTTTTTTTTCACGGCAGAGAAAAGCGTCAAAATAAATTCACAAAGGAGGCCGCGTCGGAAGTTTCCGTTGCCTTCATAATAAAACACGGCCTACCACTCACAGGAAATATTCACGACTACGTTTTCAGAGTGTTGTATGTGTCCACGCGCGGGAGAAATAAAGCGCGGGAGAAGTCGAAAATTTCCGCTAGCATTTAAATTATGTCGGTAACCAGTCGTTTTGTCATTTATACCACTTCCGCTTTTTTTTTTGTTTTGCGCTACGACAGCAATAAAAAAATTCACGGTAGGCCAGCGGCGCTTGTTTTTTCCTCCCCATTTTTTTGCGCTATGATTAATAGCGCGCTATATCGGAGTCCTTTCTCGGCTCGTTTCCTCGCGTAATCTAGCTGCGTAATTTTTTCCGGAATGGACGCAACATCCGGTTTACGTTTCCCGCGAGATATTTGTTGAAGTGCCGCGTTGTCGATATATTTTTTTTATGATGGCCATTATTGATTTACCTCGATGTCCGATGCACTATCACGGGGGGGAAGGGGGAACTCAAATCAAATTCTTCTCACGAAATAACACTCGATAGTGTCGATAAATGTGAACAATAAAATGCCAGTCTTTCAATTCAGAGCAACGAAGAGTGGTAATGATGATTATGGATACAGCTTGCATTCCCGAAAAAAATGAAATAAATAAACAATTGTGGTTCGATCATTGAAATAAAAATAGTAGATATTATCTTCATCAGTAGATGTTATCATTGAAATAAAAATAGTAGATATTATTTAATCGAATCTTTTGCAAAATTATTTTTGTCTATTCTTAAGAACATTCTTAAGATTCTTTTGTCTATTCTTTAGACAAAAGTAATTTTGTAATGAATAATTTTTCAGAAAACTAAATTAATTATTATTTATACAGAAATTAGATAAAATAGAACAAACGAAGACGAATGTATTGCAAGCGCGATATATTTAGTAATATAGCACAGCAGTAACAAATGTGTAATATATATGTATAATAAAATATATGATATAATATGTTTCTCCCATAGTTTTTAGATGGTGACACTCGGTACGAGCGGACCAGGTCGTAAATTTCGATTTAAGTTGGGAATCCGCGAGGCGTTAATCGCTGACGTTGTCGCCGCGAGGAATAAATGCGCGAATATACCTACCTGGAGGACGAACGAACGAACGAACGGACGACCATCCCCGCGCGCGCGCGACCGCAGGGGCAATTTGTCAGTTGACTTCGCGGCACATCCGTTGCGATTTAGCGCGGCCGCGCGTAAACATCGCGCGCAGAAATTTGCGCCTGTCCGTCGTCGCGTCGAAGTTTTGCAATTACGACACTGTTCCACCGGCGCGGCGCTCGATATCGCGCCCGCCTTACGCTTTAAGACTCTTTATCACTCAGCCCAAAAAGCCATGTAACGAGAAGAGAATTAAATCGCGCGATGAGCAACGAAATTAATCAGTTGCCTCGTGTTTACGGAAATATTGGTTAATTTACGGGAACATTAATATAAATGAGCGTAATTATTGATTCGTCGCGACGGTACATTACGTATAAATAATTGTTATTCCATGCAGTTTTTAATATAATATTTTATTATGGATATATGTTAGTACGTGTGTACCGGTCTGAGGAATTAACAATTTCACAAAGCCGGGGAAAATGCAAAATATTCATGAAGGCTTGGATGGCCATCGATTGACTCTGACAAACCCGGTTACCCTTTTCCAAAATACAGAATCGTACTCACGAAATGTGATTCGGTGCGCATTGATGGGCTAGAGCCGATCGGAACGACCTAGTTGTGAGTTATCGGGTTCCGAAGTGCAAGAGTAAATCAACCAACCGACTGGAGATTCGTTCGCTATATCGAGTTTGCTATCCGCCACTTCAGAATATGGCGCCCCCCGATAATCGCAATAGCTGGCTTCGAGAGTTACATGCATTCTTATCGCAAGGGCAATCCCAATGAAATTGATCCGACGATCAATGCAGAGAAGTTGCGAGCGAATCGTTATAGGGATGCGCGATAAACAAATAAATAGGCATTGCAGATAAGGAATTATTGTTTTTTGTAAAATATTGTAAAATATAAGACATATATTACTACAATCTGTAATAACAATAAAAATAAATGTTATAAGCATGATTGACAGAGTCTTTCGGTTATCTCACCCGTCATTTCACGCCACGAATTTCGGACTGGTCATTGAGATGTTACTCAGCAACGGTTACCCACTTGATTTTGTTTTTAGAGTTTTCCATGAGCGGCTTAAATTCCTTTTAAACTTTAAGGAAGACGGAGAGAACGACAGTGTGACTGAGGAAGAAAGTGTTCCATTTTTTACAATACCGTATGTTCCTACGATCACAGAGCAGTTTAATATTACTAAAGACCTTAAAGTCAGACTGTCGTACCAAAGTTTGAACAAAATGCGAACGTTCATCAAAGCGCATAAGGACGACCTCTCAAAAGCTAAGCATAGCATAGCAACATTGTTCATAGAATTGACTGCAATAACTGCGACGCCTCATATGGCTGCGTTCGGGGAGCACGCTATTAGCGCTGTTGAATCATTTTGTCTTTATCGCTCATCAGGTGTAAAACAAGAATAGAATAAGCAAACAGCGCTAATAGCGCGCTCCCCGAATCCAGCTTATGTAGGCCAAACGGGTAGGCAGTTGCAAACTAGAATAAAAGAACATGAGAGCCATATCAGACGGAAAGCGGCGGGCCATTCTGTTATTACGGATCATAGAAAGGCCTTTAATCATGACTTAAATTTGCAGACGGACACGGAATGCCTTCCGGACATTTACTTGAATGTTATTGGCAAGCTTCAAAAAATTTAACATCTCTACGGATGAATAAACATACAGCACCGTTATTGTTTATAACCAACGTACAGCGACGACATTTACCATTGTCTCGGGCCTCTTAGTAACCTTCCGAAACATCTCCGAGATAAGTGGAACAGCTGCGGTGCGTAATACCATTTGCGGAATATTTGCAGCCTCGAGATAGAATGCATTCGAATTTCCGTGAGTTCGACTTATTTCTTTTCACTCTGTTGTTCCTTATCCTGTGCATTGACGTCGGGTGGTTGACTCCAAACTTGTAGATATTAAGAAATGTTCGTGCATGAAATCTCTGTCGCTTCTTGGCCATCCAACCAGGGAGTCGAACGGTGAGATGCTGTGTACGGTCGGAGCTCGAACATAACCGGGGATCATGCATCTGGGGGGGACTGCATCTGCGTACTACACCTCTGGAGTCCTGTGACTGCGCCAATGATTGACACGTTATATTGCGCTAAAAAATTGACCAATATCGACCATCTTGACTGCGTTTAAATGTTGTGTCGACCGTCTTATAACTGCGTTTTAAATTTTAATTGAGGTAGGATTTACGAAATGTTTTGCACCAATGTTATTGTTATTGTCTTACGCTGAAGATGACCAAAAAAAGGGTCAAAACGTCCGTTTCATCGTTTCATATGTATTTAACGACTTAATATACTTTTCGTTTCACATGTATTCTTATACTTGTTAAATTTATTGCGCATTGAGTACCGCGCTTGGCTCCCATTGCCTCTCTCACACATTGTTGATAAAAATAAATATTTAAATTGTGCAATATTTATTTGCACAATTTAATTGCTCTGGAGAAACATTTAATTTTCGTGGAAAACAAGAGTTCTAAAAAAAGTTCATTAATTTTTTTAATGTCACGACATACACTTTGTATTTTATACTCATTAAAAGTTTCTTTACTTTCGAGTTCTACGACGAATTCGCCGTGGTTTGGAATTTCGGGACGTAAAACTTATTATACATCCGCGAATTCCAGGTTGAGGCGCGAATAGATCTTTGAATTGTAGAACGTAAAAATCCACAACGCGCGAGAAAAGTTGAATTTTGATGCGCGAACTCTTGACTTTTTGCATTCCACGTAAGTGCGGGGACTTGAATTTCGATGAAGCGACGCAGTAGGTAACCACGGTTACTGAATATTGCATGAAATTAAAATCGATAAGAATATACCACGGTTGCCGTTGTGAAATCACGCTCTTCTCCATCGCTAACTTTCTCGCGAACGATGATATATCGCGCTCGCAATTTCACCGTCTCGCGGTCATTTATTTATCTGTGTGAAATATCGTACATTTAATCAGATATAAAGTAAACGGCGGGAGAATCAGAGCTAGGTACTGAATTTGCAACGTATAATTACCTATGCTGCATTACTAATTTTAAGCTTCTTTAAAGTACAGATATATTAACAAAAGAACTGATAATTTACATAAGCATAAACTGTATGTACGTTGTACAGAAAAATAATTTCATATCTATTTCAAACAGGTTATATTTATTCCATTTTGTGCGAGCAGTTTGGACGGATCTGGGGTTAGTCTTCCTGCATGTGATCAAGGGATGTGCAAGTGCATTTTTAAGGGAGATAAAGTGTCTCGCATCCCTCGGGATCATCCATGCGCGAAAGGATCCTGAAAACGAGAGACGGACACATCATAGGAATGGATCATGATCGAATGAGCTAAGAGGCGACGGCAGGTGGTGCAGGCAGGCACGATTTCAGTCACCTTTTATATTGGAATTCCTTGAATTTTTGTCACCGAGATTCCGAAGTCAGTGCGTTACTGCACTACCGGATCTTCTTTCTTTCTTTATAAGAGTTCACGCCAAATTACAACGATGACTGCGTCTTCTCTGTTATTCGTGATACGATACATCTGCCGATCTGACTGTAATATGGTATTACATAAAAGCCTCAACATCAAAATTTCCTTGAAAGCTTGAAAAACATGCATCTTAAGAAAACTCATTGTACTTGGCATCAAACGTGGATGAAATAAGTTCGTGAGTTTCGAATGTTTACATGAGAAAGGTAAAAGCTCTCGACATTTCAAATCTACAAACATGAAACGGGCACGATTGACTAAACGAGGAATAGACACTTTTTGCTTATATATCGAAGAACTTCTTCGGGATATTTTCGGGACAGTGACGAGAGATAAGAAATGCAAGTGGAAGCATAGCGGAGATCCATCTTGGAAGATTCTTCCGAGTATTTTCATCTCTTAGCGATATTTCGAAAAGTCCTCTCTTCGCCGAGTTCTTTCTTGCCGATATGATCAGCGGCGTGGAAGACACAAGCCCGAACTGGTTCTTTACTCTTTCGGCGGAGTCGAGGATAAAACAAACATGGCTCTCGAAAAAACCGCCACGCGCAAGAATTCCTGTTTATTCGCCGCCTCGCCGGCTAAAGTGTCTCGATCGAAGAGCAGGTTCCGCCTGGGACTCTCTTTTATTTTCCTTTTTTTTTAAGCTTCGTCGAAAGCGAATGAAAACGGTTTAGACGATATAAGGACGAAGAAATATTGGCTTAACCCTTCAATCGGTAAATTAAATCGCAACTCCCGCTCTCCCCCGTATATATGTATACAAAATATGATATTTAAAAGTTGTAGATTTTAGATCAAAAATCCGAAATAACGAAATAATTATAATTCATTAAATGAAATTCACAAACATGTGAAATTACGTATTAAGTATAGTAGATAAATAGTAGATACAATTATAGTAGATTATAGTAATCTAATAGTAGATATTATATTAAATATATTAGTAAATATGTAATTTTTTGATAATTATTTAAGTAAAATTCTGTTTTTTGTATGTATTATCTGTTTTTAACTCTCATCGTTTATAGTTATACGTTTCACATTAAATAAACGTGTAATAACACCGACTTAACAAAAACTATCAAAATAATTAAATAAGATTTTTGGCTTGTTGTACGATAAATAAGTTTAATCATTGTTAACATGTGTAACACGCGTATGTGAACGGGGAAAAAGAGAGTCGTGCATGTGCAACAAAATAAAGCGCTATTATTCGGTTACTATCCGTTACGTATAGTTGCGGTTTGTGTTCAGCGGCCTCGACATGGCCGGTGGCCAAAAGATTTTTGATATTTTTTTGGCCACGCTCCAAACTGCATAACCGAGTAAAATGTTTCGTTACCTTTTCGACCCCTCCCCGCTCTGCTTTCTTCCTTCCGCGATGCCGACCTTATCAAGCTGCAATAATCTACTTCTGTAATTTAATGAGTCGCTTTTCGCTCTAGTGCACTTGTGTGCTGTCTTGTTTTAACTAGGTTTTGCACTGTAATCGAAACAATAACTTATGGAATATTGTGACCATCATAATTGCAGTTTGCAAGATATCCTCAATGGCTGCGTTTCGATATTCACTGCCAGTACTAAAAATCTATAGATTATGTCACATTTATTACAGATTTTCAGTACTGGCAATAAATATCCAAACGCAGCCAATATAAAAAATATTATACTGTTTAATACAAAATAATTATAAAAAATGTCGACATTTTAATATCACATATTATTGTTTAATATTCTATATTGTACACAGTATACACGTTTTAATATCATATACATAATATCATACATTATTTATAATTATTATTTTTAATATTAACAATTTTAAACGTATTATCATACGTAGAATATTTATTAGTGTAGTAAAAATTTTATAAAAATTATATTTAGAGAAGTTTTGAAGGGGCGCTTTTTGTTCATCACGCTTATTCGTCACGTTAATCATTTCTGTTTTCTCTTTCTTGGCATCTCTATCATTTGTTTCCGTTAATCTATATCCAAGATCTCAATTCTTCGTGTTAAGGAAAACTACCCTGTTCGTTGTTATGACAAATTCTCACACTGGAACAGCCGGAATCATAATCTTTTTTTCATGAACGAATCTTACGCTCGATTAACAATCAATCCCGGTTTTCAGGCGAAGGTCTGGTAAGGAGTCGGCTCGAACTCTAGAAGGAGTCGAAATGAGATAGAGGCAAATCGATCACGAAAGGTCGAGACGTATCGTGCGCTAAACTGGTTAGCAATTTCGTTTAATAAATTTTCTAGCGCAAATCCTCCGCGCGAACGATATTTCCAAGGAAACTTTGCCCCTTTCCGAAGAAATCACTTAACGTTAGTATCGACGATACCGGAGTACCGGAATCGAGAAACTGCGAGAAAGGGGGAGGGGGACGACAAGAGGTGGACGAGAGAGAGAGAGAGAGAGAGAGAGAGAGAGAGAGAGAGAAAGAGAGAGAAAGAGAGAGAGTCGAAGGAAGGGTGACACGGCGCGCCGCCGGCGGAAGTCTCACAGGATCACGGATAGAACTAGTGGTCTCCTACAGCCTCTAAAAAATTTCTCTAAAGCGGGAAGTAGAGTACATTGCGATAAATAAATATACGGTGACTTTAGGAAAGTTTCAAAAATAAATAAGAACTCTTCGATCCTTAACAAAAACTAGCGTACATATACATATATATATATATATATATATATATTCTCTACAATTTCATAAAGTAATTTGAAAAATAAATCTTTTCGCATTGTCGAAGGATATTTTGTGCAAAATTTTCAGTAAATAATGAAAAAAACTTGCGGAATAATAGCTTGCGGAATGAAGTAATGCAATAACAATAAATCCGGCGGTCCGCAGCAAACCATAGTAATAAACTTTAATGAAAGCGGGACAAACAACGCCAAAGCTGCTTATTGCAGCGTCAATAAATGTCAAAAGCAGAAAAAAGGTTTTTACACAATTATAATTTGACAAATACGCGGATTATGATTTCCCCCTTCCGCTTTCATTATCCAGAATCATTATAATTTGTTAATGGATAGGCAAATGTGTTTGATCAACACGACGCGACGGTAGAAAATAATTCGACATCCGTGAAGGGTCACAGGTGCATAACTCATACGAGAATAGATTTAATATTTTAATACCTAATGGAGCCCCGTTATACGAGTATTATATTTTCATTTCATTTCATTTTTGAGCCTTTGGGATCGCGCGCGCGTATCGACATTTCTCAATTTCCTAAAAAATATTTGCTGATATAATATAAAAAGGAATTTTAAATCAGTTCGAATATAAAGAGAAAGAAATAATATAACAGAAATCTATATGCAAAATATATAAAAGAAAATAGATAAAATATACTTATTTAGTAAATTTATATATTAAAACATTTTATAACAAAATATAAATTTTTAAATTTTCGCAACAATATCTATTTTTTCGCATTACAAAAGAAATCAAAATTACAAAATTGGAAACTTTTATCTCAAATCTTTTAAATGTCTTTTTAATATCCCATCTTCAAATATCTATATATTCTATATGTATCTACAATGCGTATCTAGTACATTGTTACAGAATGGATTCATCTACGTTTGCATCATTCCTTTAATTAATCATCTCGAAACTTAAGAGTTTCTAGCGCAAGAGTTAAATTCACAATATTCTTGAAAGGACACCGCGCTGTTTGAGTAGCATGCAATTGTGGGAATCCGCGGGATGACGGGAATAATGAGGCAGAAATCATTTAAACAAATGTCGGTTATTATCGGCGAAAGTTCCGACTTCCTTCCTTCCTCAACGGCGTTTCTGTCTTCCAGCCTTCGCCACGGGCGACGACGACTGCTCCTCGACTGAACTTCACCAACTTTCCGAACATTGCGCAGCCCTCCCGACTGGAGGCGGGGGGGGAGGAGAGAGGGGCAGCCGCCACCGTTGCCGACGCCGTCGCTTTAACCGCAACTTCGTTCGCCTTCGTGTATCCGCGACGCGAAATCCATTATAATGCGCGGTAACTTCGTAGTGCGAACGAGTTCGGGAACGTCGTAGCTCCATTTTGCCTGTTTCCGTTTGCCGCGACTCCAGTTCTTCCGAACGGCGGGACAAGAATTGCGCGGAGGAGTTGCCCCAGGGTTGCAAAAGAGTTGTTCTAGAGTTGCGGAGAATTTGCTTCAGGATTTCGGAAGGAGTTGGTCTAGGTTTGCCAAAGAGTTACTCTAAGGTTTTATAGAAATTACGCGTGAAGATTGCGGAAAAGATGTACCAGATTTCCCCAGAACTGCGAGAGCAGTAATTATAACTAAGGCAGTTAGATTTTTTAGTAGAGTTTTTAACACATATTTTTAATAATACTTATTTATAATTAGATATTGGATACCTGTAATAAAAATTTTTAGAGTTTATAGTTATATAGTTATATATAATCATATATAGTTGATATATAGTTAATATCAGTAATTGAAATTTTAATTCCAAATATTAAGAGTTGAAATTAGATTGCAAGTTTCTGGAATTCTTATAGATCTGTTTTCTAAGGAAACTTAAAATTTGCTGAAACTGTTATTGCAAGAATTTAACGAGAAAAGAAGCCGCAACTCACTTCCGTAAACAGTTCCGATCATCCTCTCGTCGGGGATTTCAGGCGAGGACCATTCCGGGTCTCGTGGCCATAAATCCGATATCCTCCTTTTAGTGCATTCCAATACGAGCGCGTCACATGGGATAGCCGTGGGATCATCGTGGTGATGGCCGGGTTGCCCTTATATCGGGGTCATCGAATTTTTGTACCCTATCATTTCGTATATAAACGCAAGAGAAACGGGATTATATTTCGGAAGGCATCTGCGATGTAACCTGAATACGCGCCTCGCGAATGTAAGATGGTTGGTCAATCCGGCGATTTATCGGTGTAGCCTGGAGCGCGAGTACGGACATAAAATTCCGTAGGATTCATCCTCGTAAACGTGAGTCTCTCTCGTCCAGTCGGAAACGACAATTCTTGGCTAAACGTTGATCCGCTCTATTCCACTACAGTAAATATTATTGCCATGCACCGCAATAATATCTGATCCTGTTCTTAAGTCCCAACTCGATTATACTGCTCTAGCCTTAAGAAAGTCTTTTTATGTACATTAGATATTCTATGTCGCTCTTTTCTTGAATTTATTTGTATAATTGTAATTACGGATTTTTTGATAATTTTTACAAAGTTATTTAATTTTTATAATTTGATGATTTTATTCAAGTAAGAGACCTTTTTGTGATTCTTAAAGAGTTTAAGTTTGAAGAATCCCGGATGATCCAGGATTTCGGATTCTCGAATCCTCGACCGACAACGCGGAACCTCAGAAGTCCTTAATTAAAGAACTAAACGTAATTCGCACGTTCCGACCTGGAAGCGTCTAATTGTTTAATACTCAGTCGGGCCATTAAACTTTTTCCTCGACCGAATGGCGGTACGTGATATCGGAGATTCGAAAGACGGATCGACTACGAGACGGTGCGTTGTAAGTGGAAAGCCCCGGGAATTAGTGGGGCAATTAGTCGCTAGCTTGGTAATTAAAACGACCGCTGTCGCCAATTAACACTTACGTCCGCTTTCTAATAACCCCGTTAAGTTGTGCTTCTCGCGATCGCCGTTCCCCGCATTGTTACCGCCATTTGTTGCTATATCTGTCACTTCACAATAGCAGAATATAGCAGCCAAAGTTTGGTTAGGTAGCACGTATGATTGACATGTGTGATAAAGTAAAGATCAAAAGCCCTAAAAGGGCTTCGCTAGAGCAATTACATTTTTGCGGCTTCTCAATTTCATCCTCGCAGCGGCTTTATTATCCCCCTTCTGTGAGATTAATTAATGTTAATAGTACTTTTAAATCTTATTAATATTATCTTTGATGGAAGTTAAAAAATTGGATCTATTTTAGAAACTCAAAATTAATTTTATAGTGTAAGTATTTGGTAAAAAATTTTAAATAAATTATTGAGTACTTTTTTAATAATTTCAAAATTTTATTTACTGATTTTTTGAGCCTACAAGAGCCTACAAAAAAATAGTTTCAAGTATATTATAAGTTTAAAGGATCTAACAGTTTCTAAATCCTAAAGAGGCATTAGCTCAAGTCATCAATTCAAGTAATATAGCTGCGAAGGGATCTTCGGTTTTAAATAAAATGGCGGCTCTCGCAATGATGTGTCTCGTCATATCCTTTTTTCGTGGCAAAAATGGCGACTGGTACCTTCGCGTCTTTCTTCAAACGTAAAATCACAGTCACATAACGTCATGGGTCGGTGCTCGGGTTTTACGAGGTAAGGTAAACGACGTGGATTCCTCGGCGAGAAACGTAGAAGCCATGCCCGTGGAAGCTGCTGCTGCGCGCTTCGGCTTTTCGGTCGCCAGCAAAATCGTAAAGCCTCGGCTGCCGGCTGCCTGCCACCTTCGAAGAAGATGTCCTTGTCTTCGTCCTCGTCTTGTGGAGTTCATCTTTTCAAGGTGGCCGGCGAAGCGACCGTAATTCGAGTTAATGGCCGTCGAAGAAGAAAAGGGCCGGCGGTCTGATCTCCGCTTGAAATATTGCTTTCAACCTCTCCCGCCCTTCCCTCAACGACTTTCGTCTCTTCACTCTATCCTCCCCCCCCTCCTGTTCCTATCCGTGCGCCTTTCGTTCCTTCTTCGTCCTTTCTTCTCCAGTCTCGCGACAGCAGAAACGAGCTCGAGCGCCTGATTAATAGTCCTTTCTACCAAACTTGGGAGGAATCAATGGCCGACGATGACAAGGCCATTTACTACCTTACACTGCGGCGTTGGAGAATCAACTGAGAAGAGGTTAGATTGAAGGAGACAGAAAAGACAGGCCAACGACAATTGGATCGCCAAAAAAGCTTTAATTTAGTCCTAATTTAACTAATTTCAGTTTATGAGAATCTGTTTCATCATGTTTGATACGTCATAGATGTATTTGTGAAGCAGATCTACTTTGGCAGATCTCTAACATATGTCTCTTGCAATTTTCAAAAAATTTTACAGAAAATATTATTAATTAAACGACATCCAACTTTATTACTGCTTTGTATAAGACAATTCTATCGTAATTGTTTATTTGTTAATATAGTTTGCCAAACAAGAACTTCATCATATCTACGTCAAATATTTGGAACGCGCCAATATTTGAAAGATGTCGTCTCTTTGCGTCGAGTAATAAGTCGTTAGTTCCAGATCGATTGTGACTGAGGAAAAAACGCGAGATCTCGAAAGGGAATAGACTTTGCGTTAATTGTCACTTTATTGTCATCCCAGGACGATTCTTTCCGTTAACTCCATTATCGACGCCTCTCTAATCACATTGTGCTACCAATAAAAGAGCCACGAGGGTTGAAAAGTGCGCCGTGATGGAAACGTCCCGCAGTTTCTCTTCCCTTTTTAATCCTCTCCTACCTTTTTCACCCTCGATATAACGAAAATTACTCCGGTGCTAATGCGTGGGGGGATAATTTCAGCTCATCAGATTTTGATCTGTCAGAAACAGATTTATAACATAGAAAATTCATGACCCAAATGAAAGAATGATTGACTACTGCAAGTCTGAAACTCGCTTCTCGATGTGGCAAATTTAAATACAATTAAAAGTTTCAATAATTTAGCGCATCTTTTTAAAAATTTAACAAAGTAATTGAAAATTTTATTTTCTTTTACTTTTGAGATTAATTCTGTCAACGTCAATTAAGTTAATTAATAAATTGAATAAAAATAATATATTCACATATTAGTCTGTCACCGCAAATAAAAAGTAGAATTTATTCCAAAAAAAATATCCAATTTACATAACAAAAATGTAAGTACGTGCAGGTGCATAATGGATAAAAAATTAAAATAATAATTTATTTCACCCAAATGCAAATAAAGGATTGCAAATGAATTCCCGCGAAATTAGAATGGGCAAAACTGAATTTTTTTGCAATATCAAGGCGAAAATTCTCCGCAGAGAGCCAATAAGCTCAAAGTAGGCGGGAATAAATTCAGTGGCGCAGACAGGAAGCGGAGGAACATACACGGCCGCAGCAGCCATAAACTGTTAACAAGCGTTCTACCAGTAGCGCTGAAAATTTCACGTAACAGGCGCGACTGTCGTCCTTATTTCCCCCGCGTCCTGCTGCCGGAGACCGGAATGTTTCATTTATAAAATCCACATTCTTTTATGCCCGCCATAAATGCGTAAAGCGCCATTCGTCTCTCTCTCTCTCTCTCTCTCTCTCTCTCTCTCTCTCTCTTTCTCTCTTTCTCCGTGCTCATCGCGAAATTTATGCGGCCGCGCTTGCCCGCGCGCCGGACTCTATATTCCTACTTAACAGTCGCCCGTTATATTTTCACGAGGCAACGCGACTGTCTCGTATTTCACGTCCTGGATTATGCCGAACCCTTCAGCGCGTGGCGAGAATCACCCCCGGGGCTTTCCCCAGAAAAATTTTTATTTCCCGCAAAAAATAATTACTGTACAACGCTTCATGTCGCGAAGATTAGAATTCGAGGAAAATTTAATGATGATAATGTAAAAGAAACGTGTTTTTTTGCGTAGATGTGCGAAACATAATTGAATATACTGACTTCTTTAGAATTTAAATATTTTGTAGGCAATGTCAAGGAAAATTATTATTAAATATATTTTTTTAATAACGATAATTATTAAAATATATTATTTATATATTTTATACGTCATACAACAACTTTTTGTTACATTATTTAACAATGTTTAACTGATAAATAATAAGCTAGAAAGAGACATCTAGAAATACTTGAACTTACAAAATTCTTAAAAGCAATACTTATGTTAGTCCAACGACATACTTGGTGTTTCTTATCACGGATCTAAATTGGGTCGTCGAAAGTATGAAATACGTTTCCCGGGAAATGTGCGAGATGATAAGAGGATCGGGATGGCCGAAAGTGGGTCGTCGAGGAAGAAAGATACACAGACATCGGGGAAACTGATGGGTTATGGCGCGATTAGGTACAATTAGCTGTGTAATCGTAGTCGCGACTGGAAACTCTCCTTCGTTTGCGCTCATACCGTAGTCATCGTGTTTTATCTCGCCCAGGCTAACGAGATAAGAAAGTTTTCCAAAGATTGCTAAACTTATTCCTGCCATTAAATTGCATGCACGGAGTTGGACCGAATCACGGTAAATTCTCCTCCCTCCTCTCCTCCTCTTCCTCCTCAAAACGCAATCTAAATTTATACATAAGAATTTTCTCATTTCTGATAAACAGACTGATATAAACTGATTTTGTCGCAAACGACTTCCTAAAAAAACATTGAAGAGTGCAAGAACATATTAGAAGAAATAAAACTTTTCCTTAAGTAAATAAGAAACTTGTATCAAAACTCGTATCGCGGGAATTTATTCTGTATATCTTCTCGTGGCATCTTTGATACCTCCTAAAACCGCGAAGAGAAATCATTTTTCGTAGAACAGCATGCCCTATTTCCAAATCGAAAATTTAGCCAGTAGTCGCTTTCAGATGATATATTCGGGGATTACTCGGGGGCTGAAGGAGATGCCCTGGTTTGCGGCAGAAAGGTATACAGAAATAACATATCCACGAGAGATTTTAATATTTTCTGTTACCATTTGCAAAATGGTCGCCTATCTGAAAACTAAAAATAGGCCCATTATTTCTATAATCTTAATTCTCTTATTTCTAGAGTCTTTTTCAATATCAATAATCTTTATAGCATTCCTTGCGTTTATTCATGGTAAATAATAATAATAATAATAAATATTTCTTGTTTTGAGTAAACAATCTCTTACATCCTTCTGCTTGCTTTTAAGATGATAGTAATTGGGCATAATAAAATTGCTAGTGTTTACATATCTTGTTATAATTAACTATAACCGTAGAATTATATCATTTAACATATTGTAATATGGTTATGTTTTTTAATAAAAATATCTCTTATGAAAGAACTACATTAACATCGGGGTTTTATTAAAAACATGTACAGTTGTTTGAATTAAATTAAAAGGCAAATAATAGCCAATGTCGATGGTAAAGCGAGAATTATAATCTACAATAAAAAGTTAATTAAATACAATAACAAATACAATTACATATGTTCCGGTCCAAATACGTTTAGATCCTTTTCAGTGTATACAAAAAATTAAATAAAGTGCAGTAATAACATTAAAAATAAATGGCGCAGTCATTTAAGACGCAATTACCGCCGATGCCAAGTCGCAAGATTGACTTCCTTGCAAATAAAAGAAAAACCAGAAAAATTAACCAATAGAATGTGTGGCTAACGAATATTGAAGGAAACAGTAGTGAAATTAATTCACTACAGACAGCAGATATCCTATGGTTATCCATATAACGTCCGTGGACATTCCGGACATAAAATTGACATAAATGAATATCCGTAGGATATCGTGTTGTCTGGAACCTAACAGTCAAACTTGCAACAGCCACCAGGGTGTATTTGATACAAAACAATACTTCGGGTCAAAAACAGCGTACCGACTAAAGGTTTAAGACTTACAAGCGAAATAAATACAAATCAATGAAGCATCCTGTACATCACAAAAAACTGGTCAATAAATAAAAACAAACAGAGGAATTCCAATTATGTGAGAATCTCTCGATAATAGGCAAATAATCTTTGCTAAGATCAACAAATAAAAACAAGCAAGCAGGAAAATTCAATTACGTGAGAATCTCTCGATAAATCAGTAAATAATCCAACATCCTCTTGTAGGTTGTACCATTATTTTGACGTAAAAATAACGGTATCGTCAAAATAAGGTTAAAGGTTATGTCAAAATAATGGTATCAACCATGTATCAACCTACAACAGGATACATTGGATTATCGAGAGATTCTCACATAATTGAATTTTCCTGTTTGCTTGTTTTTATTTCTATTGACTAGTTTTTTTTTTACATATGGGATACTTCATGATATTGATTTGTATTTATTTTGTTTGTAATCAAGTCTTATCGATGGCCTTTAATCGGTGCACTGTTCTTGGCCCGAAATATTGCTTTGTATCGAATACAGACTAGTGGCTGTTGCAAGTTTGACTGTTAGTCGATTTCACTGTTTTTTTCAGTATCTGTTACAAATTCTACTGGTTAATTTTTCTTAGATTTTCTTTTATCACAAAACAGCAGTCAATCTTGCGACTTAGCATCGGTGATTGTCTTAAACGACTACGCGACTAACCATTTATTTTTAATGTTATTACAACATTTCACTTAATTTTTTGTATACACTGAAGGGTCTAAACGTTAAGATCGAAACGTATGTAATTGTATTTATTTTAGTTTTATTACCATCAGCGTTGGCTCTTATATTTGCCTTTTAATTGAATTTAGTCGATTATGTATCTAGAGAAATTTATTTTTGTCCAGTTATGTATAGTTTATCAGTGTATCCATTTATCTCGATTGAAACCAACTAGCCATCAACTTTGAACTTCAAGTTAGTAATATAATATTATTAGCATAACACTAGTAAAATAATATTAAATATGTCTCGTTATAATAGTGATATTAGAATTTTTTAAATTGGAAATAAATATATCTTGCTGTCTTTCGCGATTCATAGAACCACAAATTATTATGTATCTATGTTTCCTGAATATTATTATTTTTCAAGTTCCTTTTTCCTAGTCCAACTTCTTTATTATTTACAAGTTGTTTTATCGAATCTAGAAAAGAAAAACACAATTCAAGCTGACTCCGAAATAGACTTCTCGGAGAAACTTATCTCAGTATCGTAAGTTTATGTCCGTCCCCCCGGAAAAAGCGAGACGACGTACAAAGCGGTTTACGGCTCAGCGAGGGTGTCGGAGTGTTTCCACCCCATTTTCAACTTCATTCGAGACTGGATTATCGTTCCGGGCAACGACATTACGCTGCGGAGCAGTATTTTTGCGGGCGTGTAACCTGCGGGCCCCCGAAAATCCCAGGCTCGTTGTCGGGGTAATTCTATTATTATAGTCGGCTGGAGGATGTTAATCCTTCTATTTTGTGTTTCTTGAAAAGGAATGGCGGCTGCCGCCCCGTAATTTCGTCGACGTCCCGCCGAGTGCCATGGCCGTGCCATTATCTAGGTCATTCTAATAGTACTGCATGCAGTGCCCGGAGTGTTGCAAAACTATTGTATTACTCCGGTAACGCTGCACTAAATCAAGTATTTTGTACACTCGGGATAAAGATGAAATTGGAAGGCGGTAATGGAAGAAGTAAATATCAATTTGATGTAACAACGAACGTATGTAATATACATTCTTTTTTTTCAATTATATAAAATGTGTGAATAAATTGAAAGTCAGTATTGTAATACGTAATCGATATTGCGTAATCAAATTATTATTGAAATATTCAAAGAATTATGTAAACGCTGACTATAGTTTCACTTAAGGAGGTTGTAAGACTGAAGTGCGCAGTAAAAATATTGTTTTAAAACAATATTTTATTTAAAATATTATTTAAAACAATATTGATTTAAAATTTTAAAAATATATGAGATGTAATGCAAATAAAATGCAAAGAATATAAATGTTTAATTTATGTAAAAGTCCTATATATAAATTTATATTGTTTAAGACAAATTTTATTATTACTACAAGTAATGGCTTGGAAACGGTGTAAAAATAAAAAATCGAAGTTGGTAGAACTACCATCTCGATTCTCAATTAACAGAATAGACTCTCGATTCGGATACCAAGTTCAAGAAAAAATCTAAAAAAATTTACGTGCAACCATTACTTAAAGAAAACCATTAAAGAAAATTATATTTTCGTATCAATTCTTAACATTTTTCATTCTCGTTACACCTGCACCTTCCTTAAAAGTGCATTACGGACGCAAAAGAGATTGACGGCATAATACTTAATTTAAATTTTCGATATTCACACTTTATCTGCGAATTATTCGGATTATATATGAAAATGACGAGTGAGGGGAATCGACAAATTCAGCGGCAAATGTAATTCATCGTGGAGAGCTCATGGGGCAAAAAGTTAGAACAGCCGGATCGCTTCTCTGAACGTTATTTGCGCGCTAGCGAGGAAGCGATTACGCGGGGGCGGAAATGGCGGGTGCCACGTGACTCTCGGCGTGCCGCATCAAAACAGGCGTCGGACAATAAAGTCGGAAGCCCAGTTTGCTTGAAACCAATCGCGTGTAGCGGACGTCGTAACGACACGACGTGCCCTCGCGCTCAAATAACAACAATGCAACAAAACCAGCATGATCTACCGTGCTGTAATTCGAAATTTACGCCGATGCTTATACGAGTACGCGAAAGAGTGAGAGAGAGAGAGAGAGAGAGAGAGAGAGGCGGCCGTTTCGTTACCGGCCATCGTTAAAAACCGCAATGGCCGCCGGTGCGTGCACCCGCATCTGCATGAACGGACGTATCGTACGCGCGAATTCTACCGTGCTAATCAGAATAACGATCGATAGGCGCTTGCCCGCAGCTCCGCCGGGCAGGTCGATATCTACCTTGCAATATGCTGCGGCGAATCAAGCATGACGCGATTCGATTTTTATTGAATACTATAGCGAGAAAGCTCGTCGAGAGCAAGATTGGGAAGGATCCGAACAAATTGGATTCGCGAATAAAAAACTTATACTGTCTGTTATTGATGAATCGCGATATTAAACAGCGCGATTTTTCTGTCAGAAAGTTGCCGAGGTGATAAATGTTAAAGTTGCACCGGATTGTTCGCTCGAGTTGGAAAAAATTGAAAATCCAATTAACATCATAAAAGATGACTTTGCTTTGTTCTCCGGGTGAAGATTATAGCTGCAGTGGTTGCTTTCTCTCTCTCCGTTATAACAATTAAATCTTTAATCCATTTATGCTAATTTATGTGAGCATAAATTAGTAAGATTGCATAACGCGTTAAAGCTGCCTACCGCTTTCGATACTTTTCTAATCTCTCGGCTTAATTACGTTCTATTTTAAAAGCGAGCATTTATATTCTAATAACTTCGAGTAATTCAATCGCTTTGCTACTTTGTCCCGCTCGCGGTACTCGTTAATTTGTTAATAATCTGAGATAATATTGGTGAAGGACGTAACTGGTAAGATAGTAAGCCCTACGTAAGCTCAGCGTGAAAGACGCTATTGTGCGCCCGGGTACACCGTCTATTAGCAATGGAAACAGGTATCTCACGAATGTCCAGTGATTCTCAAAGTCAATACATCCAGGGCCGGGGTATCGCTAAGCAACTCCATAAATTCGAGACTTAAACTCGCCCATTGATCGCAACGCGTCGCGCCCCTCCCTGCATCCTCCTCAGCATCGTGTTTAAACTATTACGTAGTTATCTTGGGAACTACGTTCATATCCGGTGTTTGCTACTGAGGTTACGTTCGATTACTCCGAGGCGCTATAGACCCGCGAATTCATCTATACATATACGTTCTGGAAACTAGCAAAGATAAATTTGAGACCGCACGAAGTCCCAAAGATCAGCTTAAAGTTGAAGCGCTCCTCCGGACTTCTCGCGCTTTAAGGAAGAAATCCGAAGAATCTATCAATCGTGTGGGATACAAAGTTTCGACCATTTCCGAAGTCGGGGCTTAAGGGACATTAGAATGTGTGACGGTTCTGAAAACTTATAGCTGTTAAAGTCGAAAATCTCGATAACCGAGTGGTATTCCTAAATGTCCGGAATTCAATATTGAAAATTGAATCGGTGATTGGAAACGGTCTGAAAGGGTATGGAGACTGACCTTAGCGCTCGTTTTGTCCTTTTTGGGAACAAACGGCTGCAGGTGCGGTTGTCGAGGGCAACAGCGAAACTGCACCGGACCCGACATTTGAAGTTGGGTCTCGGTGATTTCTGTTATTTCGCTGACGCGGCCCATCCTATTCGTTTCGGCCGGACGCAAACAATGAATTATCAATTTTCTGTCAGCGTCATCAATTATCGTAGGACGCGACGGCCGAGCGAGCGCGCTCGCCGAGCGCGGTTTTTCTGCCGAAATGATCGCATCCCGCGCTCATCGTATCGCGATCGTTCATTAATTAAACCGCCCGGCCAATCAATCGGATACCGGACACGTCGACGGAAGCCTGACACATGAAACGTAAAACGTGCACGCAATAATTTCGCTACGAATTTCATGCATATATTTCATTTCAAATCCGCCAGAAATTTCTTTCGCTCCCTGCCGGTGAATATCCTCAAAATTTGTATTATGTATAATTAATCGATTCTACTCGATATGCGATTAATGAACAACTTCATTGAGATCCTTTCCCATAATCATTCAATTATCGCTCTTCATTAAACTCTTTTTCACGTCTCGCGAACTTTAATCCTGACTGAGAGAGAGAGAAAGAGAGAGAGCAGCTTGATTAGCTGCTGTAAGGCACCCAAAAATCCTGCCATAAATTCTACGGAAATCGACGATCGATCTTCGTGCTCGGTAATCAATGGCGGATTGTTTATAACGTTGTTTATCGGTGGAGTCTGTCGAGCGTGTTCCAGCTTTATTCCCCTCATAAATCGCTTCCTGCACCTAGTCTGCGTCCGTGCCACCTGACAAGCAACTAATGTAAACGCGACTCGTGACTGCTAGCGACATTCTCTCGTCGTCGTTAACGAGAGCGCATTTGTTTAAATAATCCACCCTCCCAACGGCCATCCGTGCGTATACCTCCTAAAGGTAGATATATACCGAGCGTGGTACGACCGGCGAATGCGAATTTTAGCTGTTAAAATGCAGAAGACGCGCGTCCCTCGCTTTTTAGATTTTAACTACTTTAACTCCTTCTTCTCGTAGCTTTCACGAATGTTTAACTTTTTAAATTTTTCACCCTCTCTCTCGCCTTTGGATTTAAAGATTCGTTTAAAATTTTCAAACGTTTCCGTGCCGCGTAATTTTTCAGCACCTCGAGCTTTTAATTCCATTAAGTTTTGGGGCGTTGCGATTTTATTTCCCGGCTTTTTGGCCTTTTTCCGTGTCCATCGGCGGTTCTCATCGATTTTTCCTCCAAAACTCAATGTACACAAACGCTGTCCTCTTTTAATGTATATTCGTTTTTTCTGCGAACGATTCGATGTACGCGCGACTCGTGGATAAAAATGTAGACGTGAACGAGGGAATCTTGCGCGCGAATGGATTCGTTTGATGTCGAGTACGCCTCGCTCTCTCATTGGGCAATAGTCAATATTGAATCGCCCTCGAAATCCTCTTCTTTCTCTCCCTCTTCGTGTCCATCTCGTCGTGTACCTATAGATGTGATATCGACTGATACCGCATTTACTCACGAGCGGGTACTCTACAAAAAAATGGATGCAATAAATTGATGTGCGAACTTGTTCTTCATTATGAAACCAGTTCGACACGGCTAAGATCAATGTCTATCATTGAGTACTAATTGAGAATTTCTTTGTAAAAAAAAACTTACTACATTTATTTAATTTATTAACCTTTTTCGAACTAAACAGTTATAATTTGTAATTAACATTTAATTAATAATTAACGTTTATAATTAATAGCAGTTTAAAAGCAGTACGGATTAAGAACGTATGACCCTGAACCCCTTATATAAAACGTGTAGCCGCTCGGGCGACAGAATCCGCTCTCGTTCAGGGGACGTATACGCCCCCGAAGAAATCGTCCAAGTGCCATAATCCGCGACGGCATTGTGCAGCGGGACGAAGTAATCGATACGTCGCGTCCGATCTGTGGACGGACGCGACGACGACGACCTCGATAGAACCCGTACAGGTTGAACGAGAGAAGCCGTTTATAGATGATCGATTCGGTGCCGACAAAAGCCGGACAAAAGCCACTTCGCCTATACGAGCGTGGGAGCTAAACTTGAGTCGTTAGATCGCTCAACGGAGATTGTGACTCACAACGATGCAGTCCTCATAATTCGCGGAGGGGGTGATTGGTGAAGCTGGACCACGCGAAGACGTTTACCTCGGTCGAAAAATCGGACAGTAAAATCTCTTTTAGAAGCGTGGACGCGCCCGTGTGAACGACCGCTTAACAACTCGCGGCTATTGGTCAAAGCATTCACAGCTATTGAACAATTCGCCGACGCTTTGGTGGGATTGAAATTTTTCTTTGTTCTATTTATCACCAAAATAGACACTAGTGGAAATGATTGGCGTCTCCAGAGAAATTTGAAATAAAATATTAATAATTTAAAAATATAAAAAATTAAAATATATTTATATTTAGTATAATCCGTGAAACATATTGAAAGTTTAAAAAAAGAAGAAAAAGAGCCTTATCTGTATAACAGATTTCGCCTAATTTCCAAATTTATACACATATAAATTCGATAATAAGACGCAATTAAAACTTGTTCTTCTTTTTTTTAACCTTTAATATACAATGTGTATAATCTACGTGCGCAACACATGTATATGAAGAGAAGTCACCACGTTTCGGACACGAGTAATAGGACTGAGGATGTTTCCTGATTACAGATTTGTACGTATATCAACTTGTCGCTAGCATATTAACTTGTCGCTTTCCGCACAATATTTGTCGAACCATTTAGTGCTACGGCCATGCATACTTTAACTTAATCCATATGTAACTCAACCATAACTAAATCTATTTATAACTAAATCAATATATATTAATCTTTATAATATCAATCTTATTCATTTTTCTTTACGTATTGCTCGTTTATAAGCATTGTCACATTTATTGCATATATTAAGATCACACATATGGAACCTAGTCAATAGGAACTGGATCCTTGGAGAGCTGTCACGTCTACCGCTTTAAATGGTCCATTACACCGCTGACGGAAAAAGAAGAAACAGAAAAGTATTATAAACCTGAAGTGTTGGACGATGCGAAAGATAAGGATACTCCAATAGACGTATGGTCTCTCCTTTTTACTGACAAAAATCAGAAAGTTATTTAGGATATATTCATCCTCAGTCCTATTACTCGTGTGGTCGAGCGTGGTGACTTCTCTTCATATACATGTGTTGCGCACGTAGATTATACACATTATATATGGGACCTACAGTTTAACGCCGATTCCGAATGGCTATATTTTTTTTTAGAGAAGTGTTCATGCAAGAATGCTCTCGGTGGGTTGTCACTTCCTTCCGAAAGGTAGCGATCAAATAAAAACCGACGATTTTGGTCGGATTTGAACTCGGATCTTCCGGCTCGCTTGGGCTCACTAGAGCAGCGTACAACTCTCTGCGCCACGATCGCCACAATGTATAACAATTGGCCTAACAGTTTAAAAATTTAAAAGCGACAAGCTAATAATTTGGAGACGTATGAAGCTTTTTTAATTCGGGAACGGGCCTAACTTTTTTTTGTTTTATATAAACAGTTATCTCAGATTATTTTTACACCCCAATTAAAAGTTATTGTTATTAATTACATATTGCATATTTTTTATTGTTCTATAACTAATTCATTAGTATTTAACATATGTGTACTGATACTACTGATTTACTTAATATTTTCTGAAGAAAGTAAAGAGGATCCAAAAAATATTTAAAAAACAAAAGAAGCACACATTAAGCGGCTTATTATAACATACGGTAGTTCTAAAAAATGAAGATATTAATTAATCAAATGCTTTTGTATTGCAAATTTTAGATAAAAATTGCATATTTAAGACTCGTAAAAAAAGTTATTAGAAAGAAAGAAAATTATTACAATAATGTCCATTTTATAGCAATTTAAAATCAAGCTAATCGCTACTATACAAAATCATTTATATTGTGTTTGTTTGTCCAGAATCATTAAAAGTAATTTATTTTTATGATATATGTTTATTATATTACATATAAATAGAAGTTGCGAATCAAGTATTTTTAAATAAAAATAAATATTTATATTAAAACTTAATTCTTCCAGAAATTTTTTATGCATAATCGGATTGAGATATAATAGATATATACAAAAATATTATATTTATTATTAACGAAACGTTTTGCATTAGATAAATTTATAACAATTATTTTATTATTTGTTATTTTTTTTCAAAGCATTTACACCTATGTTTATGGTAAAATGTTATATTTTCTATTTTAAATTAACTGTTATTATACATTATTATTTATTTATTATAAACATATTATATAGATACTTATAATTTTATTCAAATTTATATTATTATTTTGAATTTATGATATACTCTTACCATACTTTATTAATGTTTGTAACGTAAACGGTCACTTATAGGATTACTTGTACATCCCAGCAAGTTTAATAAATTTGTACTATAAAAGTATACAGGTCTCAAATTTTTTCTATTATGCGGATTAGGTCTCAGAATCTTCGAAAGATAGATATGGATTTTCAATCAATAAAAAAAGTTACTGTGGTACAGTTTCTGCACTTTTTCGACTGAGATGTTTAAATCATTCAAGTGCCCATTCTCTTAAAAAGCTTTATGTTTCACAAATGTAAAAAAATGAAGATGTTAAGAAATTCGAGTAATAAAAGTTTAATATGTTAAAACTCAGAGACTCTGTACAAGAATTTAACAAAAAGTCAATAGCAATTTCAAGAGTTGAGAATCTGTTGAATTGGAGGGACAAAAGGACAAAATCGCAAATCTGACTTTTCAAACATGAGAAAAACATGAAAGAAGCTTTTTTGAAAAGGCGAGTTTCCCGTAATGTTGAATAGAATAGCTTCAAGAATTACTAAGAAAGCACATTTTGTAGCTTCCATTCGATCGTCATTCTCATCTATCAACATTCAATTTCTCTTCCCCGATAGTCGTCTGCGCGCTCTACAGCGGGATCCTTTTGGTAGTCTGACAAATGGAAGCTCGGCCGCAGCGCACGGGCGAGAGGACCAGGAACGTGGAAGAAAGTCGCCGAGTGGGGCGAACATTTCTCTCGCGATGAAGAATGTCCGGAATAATTTCTCTGGGTTCTCTGAAATAATTTTACCCGGTCCACTTTGTGTCGTTGGTCGCGGTCGCGGCGACTCTGCCGTTGTCGTCGCTGTTTTACACGCTCGCTGAGAACGTTTTAAATCCTGCCTCTGGATTTACCTTCCTCTTCCTTCCCGGCGTTCTTCCCGCCGCAGGAAGAAGGATGGCCTGAGAGCCGCCGGCAAAAAGTTCCGACGCTAAGTGTGTCTGACGTTACCCTCTTGTTTCTCCTTTATTGTGCATAATGCGCCACTTCCCTTCCCTCTGCAAACTTTTCCTCGCAAGGTCGCATAGGTCCTTGGATATGTCCAAGGAGAGATTGCTTGCGTGAACGAGAATCTCCAAGAAGGAGATTAATCCTTTAAGTATTTTATTCTTGCGGGATATATGCAAGAGTTTACATAAAGTGAAAGCAAACTAACTGAAACAATTTCCGGTCAGAGACATTTTGAGAATATTCATATCGTGTAAACAAAGAAATCAAATAAAAACATGAAAAAGAAACTAAGGAAACATTTCCAAGTATTGTGTATTTTGAATTTAATTTTATCATCAAGTTCATTTTATTTTTAAAAACAATTAGAAGTATTTTTCTGATAAATAGATAAATACATCAGATTGATATAAATAATTCAATTTTGATCCAAAGAAAGCAAATTCAGTGGCAATTCAAAGAAATTCAATGACGGAAATCCTGTCTTTTTGTCTCAGATAAAACGAAAAGATTTGTCTGGGGAAGCGGGTTCGTTAGCGTGACGCAATAAAAGGATTTACGTGAGCGCGATCCGCGATTTGTTTCCCAGAAAAGTTGTGGGAGATTTGATGCACTCTGTCAAGATCCGGCGGAACGAGAAGTGATCCTTGTGAAAAATTCATTTAATCCTACACCACGGGGCGTACCGGATGCTCGCGCCGGTTAATCTTGCATAAGGTGAGAAAACAAGGAGAGAGATCCTGGCAGGACTCGGTCACGGCCGCACTCGACTTCGGCTTAACCCCGGCCCTCCAGGGGCATGCTTCCCCAGCAACTGCATCTCCGTAACCCGGATTTGTCCTTTGTCCTACGGGACCCGGCCACGGGAAACGCCGCTGCCGCGAATGCGAAATTCCTGACCCAGTTGTGTTTTTCAGATATTCTCAAATAATGGTTGGTTCAAAATGTAAATCGAGTAGCTCGTCCACGATTAACCGTACTTGAGATGAGCGTATTCCAACTGTTCGTATCATTCGTCGAAAAATGCTGTAATTTTAGAATTTTTTATCTTAAGGCTTCCGTGTCCGTAGGTTGTGCGTGAAGTCTATACGAGTCTCGGTCTTCGATGTCTTTAGGAAGCGCGAATTTGCGTATTGGAAGGTATTGTCGAGGGCCCGCGTATTGTTTCTCCGGTAACTTGGAGAAACGGCTATTTTGCGCGCGCAGCATAATGGAAATCCTGGAATATAGTTCCTCCCTTAAGTACCTGTAGAAGCTTTCTCAGAGGTGCAACAACCTTCCGTTACGTCAACTAATTTAGACCCCCCTCTCTCTTTCTCAGCACGCTTCACATTACTCTTCGTTTCTCTCTATTCTATCGAGATCTCGCTACGAAAGCTAAATAGGTACGTATCTATTATTCATTGTCGTCTCGGAAACACGTTATCTCAGATCACGAAGTTCTCGAATTCGTGTATCCCTGACTCCTCAAAATTCTTGCAATTTAAATTTACAAATCGCTGAAATCTTTCAGTTCTCGCATTTAAATCTTTACGTAATGATCTTGACATTCTATTCCCCTGTTAAGGTTTTATTAAAAAATATAAATTCTTCAAGAAACTTTTAGTTGAAACTGTTGAAAGAAATAACTTTTTTTAATATTATATCAAAAATTATTTTCCTATTGTAAACATTATTATACACAATTTTTAATTTTCCGAACTTCGAGGGGATATCGAAGGTATTTGTAAATATATATATAAACAAATTCAAATTTCTAAATTTATTTTTTCCTTTTGCTCTTTTACTTTTCAACCGTCACGTCATGAGAGCCAACATATATAAAACAACTGAACGACATGGGTCGCTGTCTATTATTCATCGGTATTTTGCGCCTCGACATCTTTCCCAATGGGCGATTTCGCATTGTACACGTCGTCGGCACCTAAGCGCGGTGACCCCGGCGAGCCCGTGTGCTCGTATCCGGCGACGACTGTTTCACGTGAAATAGGAAAATCCGAGAATAAAGCAATCTCTGCCCCGTCAGCGCTCCGTGACTGCGTCCATGATTGCCGTTTTCAGGAGGACCTAGTAACTTGCTGGGATATCGTTCTCTGACTTCCTCTCTCCCTCCCCCCGCTTTACCGTCACCGTACGGGTTACGCCACCGGTTTTCTCCACACCTAACATCCCTTTCTTTCTCCTCGTCTCTGGCCCCGGGCGCCAGATCCTCTCTTAATCCGCGCGGCCCGGCAGTCCATTCTCCCGGAACTTCCAAAGACGATTAGAGAACATGTCGATCGCGCTCCGCACTTCATTGGCGGAAATCTCGACCTAGCCGCTATTGTTGCGGCTCTTTAACCTAAAAGTCAATCCACTCGGAATCGCATTGTCCTTCAATAAAACCCGCCAAACGTACCAATACGGGGTCTACAATGTTTTCTAATTCTTTAATTCTTTTCTTTCTTTTTCTCGATGTACTAATTTTTGTCTTTCAATCCAATGTTTAAATTAGCGATGTGTTTTGTTAGAAATAATAAAGTCGTCGTTGTTACCTCATTAAGGTGAGATAATAAGGACAAAAGATTGTTAGTACCTTTTTAAGGGACGTCTTTCTCTCTCTTGCGAGATTAATAAGAAAAGCCTTCGGAGTAACAGAGACATTGCTGAACTGACATAACATTTTCTCGAGACTATATAATACACGTTGTATCCTGCCGCGTGCCAGCAATTATTGCGTTGTTGAGTCCTTTGCACATCTTTTTCCCGTATAACAGCAATCGCGAAAGGGCCATTTTCTTTGATGTTATGTCGCTATATAAACGTAACGACTCCATAAAAGCATTTTAGAGGATGAATGTCCATTTACTAATCCCGCGAAATTGCAAATTAACACCTTTTCACTTTAGGTCGTTATTAATTTCGCGAGTTTATTATTCTCTAGTTTAATTTTAATAAAATCAAATTTCGCGAGTTTGTCAGTTTTTACGGCGCATGAGATATATTTCTAAAACGATAAAAAAGAATTCGAAAGAAGTGGCTTTTGGCAACTGAATATCACAATACATCGCGCGATGATGTATGAAGACAGAAATCGCCAAGCCGTGACGGTCCGGCGGACATTTTTAATCCGACAAAAGTTTGTGAATTACGCTTAGCTGGCGCGCGGCGCGGGGTGTCTAGATAGAAAGAGAAAGGAGAAGCAAAAAGGATTATGTTCCCTCTAATGGCTCCTATTCCCTTAGTCTTCCCGCTTCACTCATCCGTTTCTTTTCCCTTTTTTCGTCCTCTCCTCCTTTAAAGCCGCGAACATTCATTAAAAAAGTCTCCTCCCAAGAACTCCGGGGGTGAAGACCGAATACAGGAATGAAAATGGGACAAGAGGTTTGAGGGAGAGAGGAAAAGGGAAGGGGGGCGCAAGGCGGACAAGGGAATTGGAGAAAGAAATTTTTTACTGCCTGCGGCACGAGACCTCCTTCGAGAACCTCCGTCGTTCTTATCCCGCATCCCCTCCTGGCTTTCCACCAGTTCTCACTCTCTCGCGTCCTCCTCATCCCCACCCATTCGCGGTACACAGCTGCGAGACCCTTTCGCGCATGCTGAGACTGACGTTTTATATGACTGCGGGGTTGGTTGCACTGGAAATAATTATGCCGGCGTTAAGCGCGACGCCACCCCCCACCCCCGCGGTGGAAGGACCTCAGAGGGTGAGATCCTTATAACGGAGCAGATAAAGTCACCGCGAATATTTCTGCGCTTTATAATTTAGTGCGACTTTCGTGCATTTTTCACGTCACGGATATTCGGGGATTTTCGAGTCAAGAAGAAACATGTGGCTACCTGTTTGAAAATGGAACTTTATCGATGTAACATTTATAACCTGTTGTTAATATTTGTTAGCGTTATTAGTGAATTAGTTAACATTAATATATCTGTTTATAATTATATAATGTTTCAGTTACAATATTATGTAGTAGGTATAAACACAATATTACAGTTATTATGTTTTTAATAATATATAGTATTTTATAATAATATTTTTTATAGTATTTTGTATAGTATTTTGTAATAGTATTTTTTAAATCAATATTCAAGTTGTGATATTATTTCAATATTATTTATCGAAACGTCGTGACAATTATAATTAAAGATAGCCAGTTAGGTCGAATAAAAAATCGTTAATATTATTTTTATACATATTTTAAAGACGCAAGAGAGAGAATACGTTTGAAAATAATTTCGTCCAGTTCGACATGATCGTTTTGCGTCGCCAAGTGTCGTTGCGATCGATAGAGGCGACCCGCCATCTTCTTCGCGATCGTCCCCGCAAAAATCGGTGACTCGTTTTCCGCACGCTAGGCGGTTAGAGCCGCGGAATGTTGCCGCGTATTAGCATAACAAGATTCTCTCGTGCACGTAATGCGAGGGCGGTTGGGGGAGGGAGGGAAGGGCGCAGGGACGTAGGGCGCACCCGATCTATTCCCTTTCCCCGCCCCTCTTAGATTTGCATGGCCCATTTAAATGCAATTTCTTTTCCCTCGATCGAGGAATTACGTGAATACGCAATCCGTCCAGCCGCAAAGTTCGCGTGTACTTCCCGCCGTAGGATTAAAGGGACTCGTGCTCGAAGAGCCCCGAAGTCCGGGAGAGAAAAAGCGATTTTATAACCTTTTGGTGGAGACCCGGGTTACTTCTTCTATCGGTATATTGACCGCATCCGTTCTCATTCTTTTAGCTAAAGATCAAAAGATGCGAACAACTTGAACTGCAATTACTCTTCTCTCTCTCTCTCTCTCTCTCTCTCTCTCTCTCTCTCTCTCTCTCTCTCTCTCTCTCTCTCTCTCTCTCTCTTTCTCTTTCTCTTTCTATCCTGTAAACAGTTCTTCCGTAAATAAATCCCTATCTTTGCTCTAAAAATAAATTTTTCTGGTTGGGAAAGAAGCTTATAACGATAGTCATTTATTTCATACTCTATCAGAAGTATCAGATAGATTTTTAACAGATTTTTAACAACACTTTTATTTGGAAAGTTTAACTGCGGCGGTTAAGATAAATAAATAAATCTTACACAATATTTTAAGGCTTAAAGAATAATTTGCTGTTCCTAAGTTTGTGACACGGCAAATTATATCCCCACGATAACATGATACATGCGATATCTTAGCTCGGTATAGTAGAACACAATATTTGCAATTAATTAACACAGCAGCAAGTCCTCACGGTTCCTATATAGAGCTATAGAGTTTGGTCTACTAACCATCACATTACCGCGGGAAATTCATTAATTCTGAATGTAATCGGCAAACGGCCCCCCTTTATTAGATTTCATACGAGTCAATCTACCACGCTGCTTAGTCGTTTCATTAAAGTAACGATAAATTGGTTAACCACCACGGTGGATTATCCAGAGTTCAGGGCCAGGGACCGTTGAGATTAGTCCCGCCGCGCCGGCGTGTGTCCGATATATATCGCAGGGAACCGGAACGTCGCGGGACACCATATGCAGGAACGTACGCGCGGTACGAGGAAAGTTACGGAAGTTGTTATTACTTTTAGCATCCGACCGGCGCGCACCAGCTGTATAATGCAGCCACTACTGTCGCGTACGCACGCTTATACACGTAATAAGCAGTCTACCATGCGCCCCCAACTTTCTGCTGGCAGTTGAGACTTTTTACGAAAGCGTTTCTCCGGATCTGATAGACCTCGTTTCTTGTTAGGTCTTTATTTACGGTAAATCGGCCTCGCCCGTCGCATCAAATCTCTGTCTTTGCGCCGTAACGGCGCGACGAACGTTCCGCAGCTTCGTTCACGAAACATCACCTCGACCCTACAGAGTCGCTTCGATAAAAATTTCACCGACCTCCTTTCCAGAATTTCAAATTACGATTTTATTTTTAACCTTTTCTTGAAAATATTTAATCCCGCGCTTTAAAATATTAAAGATCCCTTTTTCGGTAAATGCGTCTTTCTTTACTCAGAGACTTTACTGTATTATAAATATTTCATTTTTTGCGCCCCGTTTTTCCCCCCAAGACTCTCAGAAAAGAGTTGCGCTATCGCGGTTATTAATAAGTTTTGAGCAATAAGAATTAAAAGTAAAGGAGAAATATGTGGAAAATAAAAATAAGCAACTTCCCACGATATCATTAAAAAGTTGTAACAAAATATTACATTGTTACAAAAAGTTTATCACGTTAAAAATTAAATTAGTATTTTATAAATCATGTAATTGTCTGTAAATCTAGTAATAAATATCATAAAATACGAAGTAAACATAGAACATTTAATATTTATTAAATATTTATTTTAAAAAAATCTAATGTACAAAGTAAATTGTGAAGAAAAGTGTGAGAGCCTTCTATATTTGAAATTCCGTAAAAATGCAAGTATTATAGTATTCAAGTTTCTTGCAAAAGTTATGGTTGCCCTGTCAAGTATAAAACTACATTATCGAGGCAAATGCCGTGCAGCGGACACATTCACCATAAAGGTCGGAGAGTCAGTCCGATTGACGGTCCACGGGAGACAAACAAGGTAAATGAGACACGTAATTGATTTCGCCGGCCATTCACGGCGTAATTAAAAAGCTTCCGATAACAAGGACCGCGGCCATTGTTACGCAATGAAGCGTGACTCACGCTCGTCAAGTATCGAAGTTATGCAGCGTTACAGTTCGCAACGAAATTACGCCCGCTAAACGTCATAAGTTGCGAAATTTGCATTTAGCTGCCCGGCCTCTCGAGCTGCAAACTGCGCCGCCACGCCGCCGCGGATAATCGAATCGCGAATTGCCTTTTCATCCCCCGCTAAACTGTCATCGCTTATTCGCGCGAGCCCATCTAAATTATTTTGCTCAGGTGTTTAACACGTCGTTAAATGGTATATTTATGAGTCATCGATTTTTCGTAAAGCAAAGATAAAAATATTATATTCAAGATCGTTTGCCAAGTGTGTATATTAATTAAAAATATGAATGAATTATTTTACCTTTTATACTTTCTCGCGCGACTACGGATCGCAGACGTTTTTCTGTGGCGAAA